>NC_089741.1:13711731-13751731 GCF_040412425.1 Macrobrachium rosenbergii | reverse complement strand
GAGAGAGAGAGTGAGAGAGTTATTCATGGCATACTCTATGAAGGTTACACACATGCAGCCTTTGTAGTTGTAACTTCACCAAACACTCCAGGTAAGAGGGTACGTAATAGCGGTCAGTCGAATATTCCTTTGAACTGAAGAGGTGAGTCTGTGAATGGAAAAATTGTATGCAGGAGTTTTGAAGAGTTTATCTGTATATGCTACACAGATCCTTCAGTGCTAATAAATTTTCTTAGTCAACATTGGCATGAGATTCAAGTAGCAATATATTCAAGTAACTGACAATATCAAACGATTTTTAGTGGAACAGCTTAATTTGAATATTTATGGAACTCTTTTTTATGACATTACTCAGTTATTTCTGTAAAAAGAAATCGTGATTGAACCGAGTTAAAATTATTTTCTTATCTTTGTTAAGTGAGAGGGTTTAAAACACACACAGACACACACACACACACACACACACACATATATATATATATAAATGAATACATATATATATATATATATATATATATATATATATATATATATATATATATATATATATATATATATATATATATATATATATATATATATATATATATATATATATATATATATATATATATATATATATACATATATATATATATATATATATATATATATATATACATTTGAATATTTATAATATATATTTTTATGACATATATATATATATATATATAAATAATATATATATATATATATATATATATATATATATATATATATATATATATGAAATATATATCATATATTATATATATATATATATATATATATATATATATATATATATATATATAAATAGAACACACACACACACATATATATATATATATATATATATATATATATATATATATATATATATATATATATATATATATATATATATATATATATATATATATATATATATATATATATATATATATATATATATATTATAAGCAAGGTGAAAAGGTAGTCCATACATTCATCAGTGAGTATGATACCAACAATTAACATATGAAAATCTCTCGTCAGTCACTTCCGAAATATGGGTGATTTAGTGAAAAGTGATGCAATCTTTTCAGAAACATTCCCCCTTTTTTCGAAGTTCATGAATCAAGAGTTACATTCTAAAGTCAAAATATCAAAAGAATTCATTACTGTCGTTGAGGATTATGATGCGGTAATTATTGTCCTTGGAAAAAAATTCTGTTGGAATTGTAGGAGTCTTTCCTCCTCCCTGTGAAGGATGATGCTATTTCTCACTTCTGGTCAACGAGGTCTTGCGGTATTGGGCCCTTAGTTCCAATATAATGGTAAATCTCCTGGAAATATCCCTGTCTCAAATGACTAAACAAATTAACAGAGAGACGATTAACTGCGGCACTCAACATCAATTAAAAATTCCCCATGGATGGTGACCTCAGAAACTTCATACTCATCTCAAATAAAAACAAGTAAAAATGCGCCGAAGTTTCTTCGGTGCAATCGAGTTTTATTTACAGCGTATGATGCTGTATGCAGCTCTCAGCCACGGCCCATGAAACTTTCAGCCGTGGCCCATGAAATTTTCACTTACAGCCCGGCGGTGACCTGCGTTGTTGGCACCTATACCTTTACCAGGCGCACGATCTTGGCTAACTTTAACATTAAATAAAATAAAAACTACTGGGGCTAGAGGGCTGCAATTTGGTATATTTGATGAGTGGAGGGTGGATGACCAACTTACCAACTTGCAGCCCTCTAGCCTCAGTGGTTTTTAAGATCTGAGGGATGATAGAGAAGTGTGGGCGGACAGACAAATGGCCATCTCAATAATTTTTGTTACAGAAAACTAAAAAAGCTCCATTTCGATACAGAAGAGGAAAAGATTCGAGGATGTGTGGTTCAGGCGAAGAAATATTTTTGTGAGAGATTTGCTAAGTGTCCATGAGGTGAATGACTGTTATAAAGAAAATCTTGAATACCGTGTGACAGAAAAAAAAAACAATTAATTACAGTCATAACTACATGAACCATCATTTGTGTAAAGAAATGAACATTCGGTAAGTTTCCAAATCCTTATTTGAGAAGCTTTGAAGATTAGTTTTAACTTGAAAAGTGGACTAATTGGTCTCACTTTAAACTTTCCCTCCGTCTGTAGTGTCGTGAATTCAGACCCATTCAAAAGAGTTCGTCTGGAATAATGCTTTCTTTGAGTTCCGTTCGCTAAGATACAGTTTTCATATATGGTAAATGTGTCCAAAACTGATCCTACATTCTCTATCTACAAGGCACATTTTACATAAAATCGTTGCATATTTTTGGAGGATTTTAATTATTATTTTGACAGCGTCGGATGTATAAAAATTGGTGAGCCTGAGGGAATTAACGAGGGATGAACATCGACAGAAATGCCGCATTTTAACAGAAGTTACTTTTCCATTTAAAAATTCTCTTTACCTTCAAACGATGCAGCGTATATTTACCAGTATCTGTTTGATGATATGTTGCTTGTTTGACTGCCCACGAGATATCTCCCTTTTCAGTTTTCTGTAAAGGAAAACTATTGTCTTCCATCCGCACTTTTTCTATCCGCGCTTTTTCTGTCCGCCCTCAGATCTTAAAAACTACTGAGGCTAGAGGGCTGCAAATTGCTATGTTGATCATCCACTGTCCAATCATCCTTCTAGCCTCGGTAGTTTCTATTTTATTTAAGGTTAAAGTTATCCATAATCGTGCTTCTGGTAACGATATAGGATACGCCACCACCAGGCCGTGGTTAAAGTTTCATGGGCATTATACCGAGACTGCCGAAAGATAGATCTATTTTCGGTGGGCTTAACTATACGCTGTAGCGGGTGTACAGAAAACCCGATTGCGCCGAAAAAACTCCGGCGCATTTTTTCTTGTTTTTTTCATTTCAAGGAACCTTTGAGAAGGGTTAAATTTTAAGTAAAAAAAAAAAAAGTTGAATAGATGCTAAAAATATCTCGCAAAATTATCACTGAATGTTAATTAAATCTTTTGCCACTGTAACACATAAAGCAAGGATGACGTGATTAGATTTTAGTTTAATGCGGATTCAGAGGCGCAATTAAGATTACTTTGCGTGTCTGTCCTTTTTTCCAGACGACATCTCAAAGGTTATGGATGGGGAGGGTTGACTTTGGAATAAATAAGATTTGCTTAGATGTGGAAATGGGTTTGGATTAAAACAATGAATTTTTGCGTGTCTCTCTATACAGGACATCTCGAATTATTTACATTAATTTTAATGAAATAGTTTGAAATGGTTTTGAGGGAGTTTTTGAATGCTATTGTTTGGCTTCAGTGTAGTTTCATGGAGAAGCAACTTATTCATGAACTCATACGAATGCTCTGCCCAGTTTAACTTTTGTTTTTTGTATTTCACTGTCCTGTGCCTCCTTTTGGCTGGTATTTTCATCTTTTTCCTTTCAATCATAAATTTTTTATCGTTATATCTGTAGACTACTCCAATGCCAATGCCACCCCATGATTATACCATCAGCCTGTTTGTCCAAGTATTCTCTTTTACTTCTTCTTGATCTTCGTTTAACTTTATTGCCTGCACTTGAGAGCATGGCACTCTGGTCTTTGCCTTCGTCATTTTTTCCCCTTTTATTTGTTTACGTTTACCTTTTGTTTTCTATTCATCCTTTACTGCACCTAAGATCTTATTCGAGAGTTATGGCTTCCATCTTGTTATTCCTCTTCACTTTTAGTTTCTAGACATTCAGTTTCACAAGTTTCTCGATGTTAATCTTCAAGAACCTTAACTATATTCAATTTAAATGATCAGCCGACTTTTTTTTTGTCAAGTATTTTTAATTTAAAGTTTAATGAGGCCATCTCAAGTTGGTAATCACTACTAACTGCTGTTTCTCTGTAGCTTCTAACATTCCTGTGTTTTCTCTTGATTTAATGATCTGTTATGTCAGGATCTAGTTTTGCTGAAAACAAATCATCAATTTGTTAGAAGAAAACTAATAAAGATCCAATTTCGTTTGCAGTGTTTGGTTTTGTTCCTACCAACTTCGCATTCATATCACTAACAATAATATTAATAGGGTATTTCATCTATATTCTGCAGTTTTATGTAAAAATTCAAATATCTTCACCGACGCCATTTTTGATGCATATTACACTAAAATGCTCAATAAACTGATTTGATTTAAATCAAGTTAAAACTCTGTTCTCGTTAGTCAGTTTTTCTCATGACTTCCTTATTCTTACTGAATGAATATCCAGCTTTTTACCACCGATGGAGAAATTCATTGTAACTCTCTGAAGTACGAGCAGTTCCTGGATATGCAGTTTATCTTGCGCATAGACGTTTTAACAATTGGTAAACTGTTCTCTGATTTCTACATATAGTTATAGCATATTAGTTTCGCTGATTTTATGAGATATAGCTATCAAAATACGTAATTAACATGATTACTGAACATATTCTCTCATTCTGCATGTAAAATGAAAAATCACAGCTATGAATAACATCCTGAAATTCGTTGTAATGAATTTGTAAAGTAATTTTATGTGTGTGTGTTTGTGAAGGGATAAAAGTTCTCATTTCGCTCGTTATAGCATATTCTATATAAATTATTCTGACTGCCATATCTTTCAGTCGACTATGTTTTTCTTTGCGAACGGTTAGTGTACACCATTCAGGTTTTCATTGCATTTTCAGTAGAGGCAGTCACAGGATGAGGATCTGTTGTTTATAGAAATCGTAACTGTAATAACACCAAGTATATCATCTACCATTATAATTAATATGAGGATTCTCATCCACTAACGGACCCCAACGATTATTTCATTGAAATTTATTTGTTTCTAACAAGACACTTACAATGCTAATCATAACTATTTTGATTATATGACTTGAAATTTGATCTAAATTATAAAGCACTGTAAATGTGTCCGTTGAGGGAAGAACAGTGACCTATCTCGCCATTGCTCACTCACGTCCTTTCATTATAGTTGTCAGAGATCTGATGTAAAAAGTAAAATGCATTTCTTTTTTCTGCAGTAATTTTGATTACTAATAAAATCAGCGAAACTAATGATTGTAGAAATCAGAGAAGAGTTTCCAATCTGTTCTTAAAGCGTCTGAATAAATACTACTAGTTAGTTACCATATTTCTCCATCCCTCCTCCCGTGAAGCTGACTGTACATTAACCCCCTCCATTCTTTATTTTTCCATCCCTTTGCACAAACAACTAAGACGTCCAATCTGTATCTCTTGAATTCCTTTTCTTCCCCGTTCTGTATTTCCAATATGATTTAGGGTTCTTACAGAACAATTGCCAATTCTTAATTTATCCAGGAGACTCCTCATAATCCCATATGCCCTGAATCGGGGTCCATTTCTTAACTGTACCCACCCATTTTTGGTAGAATGCATGGACGTTTCAGTAGCTAAAAACACTAAGTGATAGCCAGTTCCTTGTATTGTCCTGTTGGTAGCTGACTAGGGGCCAGTGACCTTTGTCATTGCTCATTGGATTTTAGCCAAGGTTATCCATCAGTTGTCCACACTTAAAGTCGAAGAGACAAAGCACTCAACTACCTGACCTTACCAATCATCCTACTGCCAATGGTTTCTGGCACTCCTATTGAGCAAGGCTACAATTTTCGATTGTGGATTTGGCCTTTATCTAAAAAGGTGTCAACCTAAGCGGTAGCAGGTGCTCATAACCTGAGGTCGGAGATCTAATCTAGTTACTACCAGTTGGGCCATCTGGACCTGATTCTTACTAATAGGCAGGGACGCAAGTACCTGGTGTAAACATACTCCAGTTACCTCGTTACATACCCCAGTTACCATAATTAACCCAAGTAAATCTCAGGCAGTCTCATTTGCCTATATTGGATACTATATTTTTTTTCCTTAAGGTGAGATATGCTGGACAAAATCACTTCAAAAGCATTTATTTTCTCTGGGATCTCTGAGGTCTGATTCAGTCCATGCACTCGAGAAGGGTGAAAGGCTTCCCCAACTTCACCCCAGTTTGCCTTCATCCCACCACACAACCTTTTCCTGCGTTCTTACTCCTTTCTTCTTTCACCTTTTTCATTCCCAATGGTAATCCAATTCAGTGAAGCCTATGGAATAATTTATAACGTGAAGCCACTGGCGTTTTCTGATAGAATTGTCTGTCTCTTTCACTTTTCGTTATTACCAAAGGGAGAATTAAAAAGAAAGAGGATTGTGACGTAATGGTGAGTAAAATTTTACCTTTCTATTTCTATGCTTAGGATAAGGAGATTTTCGAAAGGTGAATTTTGCAGCAATACTTTAGAAAAACTTAATTTTTGTCTTCTGATTTACAACCAATTCGTTTATAATTTATCAATTTCTTGGTGGAAAGAAGGTTTTATAACAGTCTGCCAAGGACAGAGTTTTTTATTTTTGCTAGATGAAGCTCAAGAACGATTACGCTGAAAAAATGCATTCACTGCTTTTCCAACCTTTGCACAACATACCAAGATCTTATCAACAGAATACCAGTTTTCGTAAACTTGATCTAAAATCATGAATATTAGTATTCTGATGACAGAATAATGACAAAATACATGAAACAGTGAACTTATTAAGTGCAGTTTATCAAGTGAGTAAATTAGTAGTATGCTTAATTTTTAGAAGAATTTCAAAGTATGTTCACGTTCTTTTATATTATATTTTCCTACTGAAGCACTGTTATTCTACTAGAAAAAATCCGATGACCGGACCACAAGAAAAAGTAAAGTAAATGTCAAAATAACAAATACCGTAATATACTTCTTTATTATGATAATGAGAGGACAAGAATGACATTTCTTAAACTGATTTCCCTCGCTCTTCCACAAAAGGGTATTCTCTCTCTCTCTCTCTCTCTCTCTCTCTCTCTCTCTCTCTCTCTCTCTCTCTCTCTCTCTCTCTCTCTTCTTCTTCTTCTTCTTCTTCTTCTTCTTATGCTGAAGCTAAGGAGCTTACCGAAAATTTATTCTCACCAACCCATAAACTTCTGAAAAACGAAGCTGTCATTTTCTTTGTTACCTTATCCTGGAGTAGAACCATTTGCCCATAGAAAATTAGTTATATGCGGCTCAGGACTGTTTGAAACGACGAAGCGGTTAACCCTCTCTCTCTCTCTCTCTCTCTCTCTCTCTCTCTCTCTCTCTCTCTCTCTCTCTCTCTCTCTCTTTCTCGCGATATATCTTCCTTAAATAAATTAGGCGGCAACAGAATTTACCAAATTTGATGAACAGAATAATTTTTTCCCCAGAACTTTACTAGGATTAATAGAGAATAATGCTACAAAAAGAAAACGCAAAGTTTCTTTAATAGGTATAAGAGAAAAAGAGAGAGACACGAAACTCAAAACAAGACAGAACTAAATTGGAAATATTTTGTCATATAATTTTCAAAGACTCCAGGTGTGCCATTAAAAAAATAAACCTGCATCTCGTTCCAAAAAGTTACCACAAGATCGTCTTCAACTTTCAGTGACGCCCCAGGGAGGGAAGATACCCTGACTTACTTAGCAACTATATCTCAACCTGTTACCAGCTCCAGTTGTATTGTTGCGTTTTTAGTCAACAAAGAAACCTAATTTCATCTTGAATACAATTCCGTCTCTCAACTGAATGGACTCCAAAGGAACAGCCCGAAGTACAGGCACACATACCAAATTGAAGCTGTGCGTACTGGCATGATGAGGACACACCTGTTGAAAGGTCTAACTTATTACTTCCCATGCAGAGCC
Source organism: Macrobrachium rosenbergii (assembly GCF_040412425.1). Lineage (NCBI taxonomy): Eukaryota > Metazoa > Arthropoda > Malacostraca > Decapoda > Palaemonidae > Macrobrachium > Macrobrachium rosenbergii. Next base: position 13,743,958 of record NC_089741.1, on the reverse strand, counting down.
AATAAAAGTCACTGCTGAAACCATCATAGACTATGCCTAACCAGAGAACTTCTTGTCACCATGACAGGAGTTATCAAGTAAAAATCTGACCCAGGGTGCTTCTTCCTACTTTTAACCCCTCACAATGAGAGGTAAAGCATCACCAGGCTTACAGTATGAAAATATTTGCATCATCACTAGGCTCCTTTTCCACTGGTTTCAATCTCCCATTCCAGTGATGGGCTCGGGTAATTCATTATCTGTGATTTTTTATTGGTTTATACTTTCCGCTCCAAGCCATATTCTTGTAAGAGTACTACTTTTCATGTATTTACGTTTTTTCTACCAAGGATAATCAGTTATGAAACATTCAGAGCAATAAAAACAGCCTTAAATGATTAGACCTTTGATTTTTCAATTAGTGTAGGTCCCAAACCCGGATAAATAGCCGGGCTGAAGTCAGTAATGGCATACATCCATAAAATTTCCGTTCAAGATATAAACAGCCATATATACATACATACTTACATATATATATATATATATATATATATATATATATATATATATATATATATATATATATATATATATATATATATATATATATATATATATATATATATATATATATATATATATATATATATATATATATATATATATATATATATATCACACAAAACAAAGCCACTACAACACCTTCTAAAAACATAACAAACATCTCACACGTCCCGAACTCTCGCCCTACCCGCGCAACAACTTCTAATGCTGCTGGGAAGAAAGGGCGTTGGGTCGGGTATGATACATGAAACATACGCTACCGGTGTCTAGCGATGTCAGGCAGGGCAGCCGATCGAGACTACAGGTCTACCCCAAAGCCGAAACAAAAAGTCCTTCAAAAGAAGGCATCGTGCTTACCCCATACAAAATGGGAAAAAGCATGTTAAAAAGAAGAAGAAGAAGAAGATATAATATATATATATATATAATATATATATATATATATATATATATATATATATATATATATATATATATATATATATATATATATATATATATATATATATATATATATATATATATATATATATATATATATATATATATATATATATATATATTATAATGACCAGAGTGGGTCGTTATGCAGGTTCTTTAATATTCTCAGGACGGGGCTGTCATGACTGACGGCAGATGCAACAAACAAAGGAGAAGAAAACAACAAAAACAATAAAATAAGCTTAATATTAATTTATTTTTACAAATATTTACAAGTGAGCCAGGTCTGGTAAAAAGATAAAACCATAAGCATAAAAAAACCAAGAGGCAGCACTAAACAAAATAAAGTTAAATAAACGATGAACTTCATAATCCAGAAAGTAGCTTAAAAAAAAAGGCAAAAATAAACAACAGCAGGCAGAAAAAAAAAATACCAAACATACGTCCTCCATCGGGGCACCAAGACAGCCCTCAGCTGCGCAACAGGGACAAGAACCCACCAACCAGAATACCCCGATGGAGACGTCAGGACAGCCTCACGCTGTCATCAAAGATGAGCAGCTCGTGGTCACACGACTACTCATGGTCACCTCCACCTCTACGTCGTGCTCCACTTTGTAGGCGTGCTCCAATTTGCTGCTCAAAACTCGACCAACGTCGACTCCAAAAACTGCCTGCTGCTGCTGCCACTGCCGCTACTTTTGCTGCCCTACCAGACCCGACTGAAGACAGAAAAACGGCAGCTCACCACGAAAACATCAAAACAAAAAAAAAACTTGAAGGTAAGGAGGCAGCAATCCACAAAAGGGAATGAGCAGGGAACCAGAAGTTCCCGCAAAACCATCACTTAACGTGACACCTCCCGACCTAAAAGAAAAAAAAAAGATTATTATTTTTTTTTTTTACACTCAAGCTCCCCTCCAATGCCGTAACAACCCCGCCAGCCAAAACAGAGCCGCCCTGTCACGGTCGCCATTGTAAAGACCCGAGTGGGTCGTTATGCAGGTTCTTTAATATTCTCAGGACGGGGATGTCATGACTGACGGCAGATGCAACAAACAAAGGAGGAGAAAACAACAAAAACAATAAAATAAACTTAATATTAATTTATTTTTACAAATATTTACAAGTGAGCCAGGTCTGGTAAAAAGATAAAACCATAAGCATAAAAAAAACAAGAGGCAGCACTAAACAAAATAGAGTTAAATAAACGATTAACTTCATAATCCAGAAAGTAGATTAAAAAAAAAAAAAGGCAAAAATAAACAAGAGCAGGCAGAAAAAAAAAATACCAAACATACGTCCTCCATCGGGGCACCAAGACAGCCCTCAGCTGCGCAACAGGGACAAGAACCCACCAACCAGAATACCCCGATGGAGACGTCAGGACAGCCTCACGCTGTCATCAAAGATGAGCAGCTCGTGGTCACACGACTACTCATGGTCACACTCCACCTCTACGTCGTGCTCCACTTTGTAGGCGTGCTCCAATTTGCTGCTCAAAAACTCGACCAACGTCGACTCCAAAAACTGCCTGCTGCTGCTGCCACTGCCGCTACTTTTGCTGCCCTACCAGACCCGACTGAAGAGAGAAAAACGGCAGCTCACCACGAAAACATCAAAACAAAAAAACTTGAAGGTAAGGAGGCAGCAATCCACAAAGGAACGAGCGGGGAACCAGCAGTTCCCGCAAAACCATCATAACGTGACAAATATATATATATATATCCTTAATATATATATATATATATATATATATATAGATATATATATATATATATATATGCTTTATATATAAATCTCACTCATCTCCACCTATATATCTATATTTTTATCTATAGGTCTGGGTCTTCAATAATTTTTATATGTGTATATGGGGGTGATCTCAATAGATAACATATTTCTTCCTCGGCTTTTCTATCATAGGATGATTTTTTCTCGATATATCCTATTTTATATATATCATAAAGAATTAAATTACATTATATATATAGGAATATATCTTTATAAATAAATATAGATATAAAATATATATATGGAGGATATATATATATATATATATATATATATATATATATATATATAACGACCCCGTATTTTATATATAGTATAATAATATTGGGATATATATATATAAATTAAAATGGCTGGCATTTGTCTTTTTGTTTATTATCAACTGCGTGATTATATATATCTGCAAGAAACAACACACAATCATCTTTTTTGGAACAGAAATAAATTTCTGACTTTACACTGGGGATAAAACCAGGTCTCTCAGGTGGAAAGCAAGGGCGTTAACCACTGGGCCATACAAGTCTAAAAGATGGAACCTTAGAGCTCTCCACTGGGAAACACTGAGCAAAGCTAACTGCTTGCATACCAATATTTTCCCCAACTTCCCGACTCAGCAATGACCCAAAACAACATTTCATTCAATTATCCCTTCTGAGTGAATAAGTTAGAAATCAAAAACAATCACGTTGGAACAGAAATAAATTTCATTTTACGCGGGATTGCAGGTCTCTCAGGTGTAAAAAGGGCGTTAACCACTGGCCATACAAGTCTAAAATAAGTTGGAACCTGAGAGCAACTGCATAAAAATATACCTGGGCAAGCTAACTGCTTGCATACCAGACAGTTTTCCCCAATTTACCGACTCATCAATGACCCAATAGACAAAATTTCAATCGAATTATTTTGAGTGAATAAGATAGAAATCTTTGTTATCACGTGTGGAACAGAATTAAATTTCTGACTAAAACGTCGGGATCAACGAAAGTCTCTCAGGTTAAAAGATAAGGCGTTAACCACTGGGCCATACAAGTTAAAAAGAAGTTGGAACCTGAGAGCAACTGCAAGAAGGAATTACCTGGGCAAGCTAACTGCTTGTCATACTCAGCCAGTTTTCCCCAACTTCCCGACTCAGAATGACCCAATAGACAACATTTCATTCGAATTATCCCTTCTGAGTGAATAAGATAGAAATCATCAACACACAATCACGTGTGGAACAGAAATAAATTTCTGACTCACGTCGGGATCAACTGTAACAGTCTCTCAGGTGGAAAGCAAGGGCGTTAACCACTGGGCCATACAAGTCTAAAGAAGTTGGAACCCAGAGCAACTGCAACCAAGGAATTACCTGGGCAAGCTAACTTTCTGCATACCAGCCAGATTTTCCCAACTTCCCGACTCAGCAATGACCCAATAGACAATATTTCATTCGAATTATCCCTTCTGAGGTGAATAAGATAGAAATCAACACACAATCACGTGTGGAACAGAATTAAATTTCTGACTCACTATCGGGGATCGAACCAGGTCTCTCAGGTGGAAAGCAAGGGGCGTTAACCACTGGGCCATACAAGTCTAAAAGAAGTTGGAACCTGAGAGCAACTGCACCCAAAGGTTTTACCTGGGCAAGCTAACTGCTTGCATACCAGCAGTTTTCCCCAACTTCCCGACTCAGCAATGACCCAATAGACAACATTTCATTCGAATTATCCCTTATAGTGAATAAGATAGAAATCAACACACAATCACGTGTGGAACAGAAATAAATTTCTGACTCACGTCGGGATCTAACCAAGGTCTCTCAGGTGGAAAGCAAAATAAAAAAAACTGGAGCCATACAAGTCTAAAAGATTGGAACCTGAAGCCAGGGTTGTTTTTAAAATGAGAATTACCTGGGTTGCTAACTGTCTTGCATACCAGCCAGTTTTCCCCAAGCCCGACTCATCAATGACCCAATAGACAATATTTCTTAGTATCTGTTCGACAGTGAATAAGGTGTAATTATTCGCACAGCAGTTTCCAGAACGAATGGATGGGGTAGGGTTGAGAGGGCGGTGATTTCTCTATCTTTACTTAGGAGGATTTATCTGCTGCTTTTTGGGCTTTTTTTTTTTGTCTCTCTTTTCAAAATAATGTTTTTTTCATCTGATGTGTTTTTCTCATTTTCTAGTACACTTTTACCCTTTTTTATTTATTTCTTTTCATTGTGTCTCCCTTTTCAAAATACTGTGATTTGAATTTTCGTCTGATGTGTTTTAAAATTTTCTAGTACAATTTTACCCTTTTTATTTATTTCTTTTTATTGTATGTCTCCTTTTCAAAAATACTGAGTTTGATTTTTCATCTGATGTGTTTTTAAAATTTTGTTACACTGATATTCATTTTATTATTTTTTTTATTATTATTATACCGTTATTTTGAAATGAGCAAACAGCCTTAAGGAACGTGCTTAAAATATGGTCATTCATTTATACTGAAAAACAACCTTCCACATTTATAGGTCTTCATCAGAAAAGGATGAAAACAAAAATAGAATAAAACTAAGAACCACAGGGATATCTCAAGAAACAAATAACTAGAAAGATACACAGAGCCAAACGCTAATTTTCCCCTTTTAGAGCGTATGCCCATAATATGCAAATTATTGCTTTTATTAGGCTATATGTCTATTTAAACTGAATATACCCATTATATATATTAACTTGGCCCCATAAAAATGCAATTTACATATAATTATACTATATACCTATATATATATATATATATATATATATATATATATATATATATATATATATATATATATATATATATATATATATATATATATATATATATACATATATATATATATATATATATATATATATATATATATATATACATTATATATAATATATATATATATATATATAATTATATTATATATATATATATATATATATATATATATATATATATATATATATATATATATATATATAGTTATATATATATATATATATATATATATATATATATATATATATATATATATATATATATATATATATATATATATATATACATATACATATATATACATATATATATATATATATATATATATATATATATATATATATATATATATATATATATATATATATATATATATATATATATATATATATATATATATATATATATATATATATATATATATATATATATATATATATATATATAAGTTTTCTGACTCACGTAGTCAGGTACTCTCAGGTGGAAAGCAAGGCGTTTATCCACTGGGCCATACAAGTCTGAAAGAAGTTGGAACCTGAGGCAACTGCACCCAAGGAATTACCTGGGCAAGCCAACTGCTTGCATACCAGTGAAGTTTTCCCCAACTTCCCGACTCAGCAATGACCCAATAGACAACATTTCATTTGAATTATCCCTTCTGAGTGAATAAGATAGAAATCATCAACACACAATCACGTGTGGAACAGAAATAAATTTCTGACTCACGTCGGGATCGAACCCAGGTCTCTCAGGTGGAAATTTAGGGCGTTATCCACTGGGCCATACAAGTCTAAAAGAAGTTGGAACATGAGAGCAACTGCTTTCTTGAATTACCTGGGCAAGCTAACTGCTTGCATACCAGCGAAGTTTTCCTAACTTCCCGACTCAGCAATGACCCAATAGACAACATTTCATTCGAATTATCCTTCTGAGTGAATAAGATAGAAATCATCAACACACAATCACGTGTGGAACAGAAATAAATTTCTGACTTACGCCGGGATCGAACCCAGGTCTCTCAAGTGGAAAGCAAGGGCGTTATCCACTGGGCCATACAAGTCTAAAGAAGTAGGAACCTGAGAGCAACTGCAACCAAGGAATTACCTGGGCAAGCTAACTGCTTGCATACCATAGTTTTCCCCAACTTCCCGACTCAGCAATGACCCAATAGACAACATTTCATTCGAATTAACCCTTCTGAGTGAATAAGATAGAAATCATCAACACACAATCACGTGTGGAACAGAAATAAATTTCTGACTCACGAGAGGATCGAACCCAGGTCTCTCAGGTGGAAAGCAAGGGCGTTATCCACTGGGCCATACAAGTCCAAAAAAGTTGGAACCTGAGAGCAACTGCTTTTAAGACTTACCTGGGCAAGCTAACTGCTTGCATACCAACGCAGTTTTCCCCAACTTCCCGACTCAGCAATGACCCAATAGACAACATTTCATTCGAATTATCCCTTCTGAGTGAATAACATAGAAATCATCAACACACAATCACGTGTGGAACAGAAATAAATTTCTGACTCACGTGGGATCGAACCCAGGTCTCTCAGGTGGAAAGCAAGGGCGTTATCCACTGGGCCATACAAGTCTAAAAGAAGTTGGAACCTGAGAGCAACTGCACCAAAGGAATTACCTGGGCAAGCTAACTGCTTGCATACCAGCCAGTTTTCCCCAACTTCCCGACTCAGCAATGACCCAATAGACAACATTTCATTCGAATTATCCCTTCTGAGTGAATAAGATAGAAATCATCATCACACAATCACGTGTGGAACAGAAATAAATTTCTGACTCACGTCGGGATCGAACCCAGGTCTCTCAGGTGGAAAGCAAGGGCGTTATCCACTGGGCCATACAAGTCTAAAGAAGTAGGAACCTGAGGGCAACTGCACCCGTGAATTACCTGGGCAAGCTAACTGCTTGCATACCAGCGAGTTTTCCCCAACTTCCCGACTCAGCAATGACCCAATAGACAACATTTCATTCGAATTATCCTTCTGAGTGAATAAGATAGAAATCATCAACACACAATCACGTGTGGAATAAATTTCTGACTCATGTCGGGATCGAACAGGTCTCTCAGGTAGAAAGCAAGGGCGTTATCCACTGGGCCATACAAAGTCTAAAAAAGTTGGAACCTGAGAGCAACTGTCAAAACGAATTACCTGGGAAGATAACTATTTGCATACCAGCCAGTTTCCCCAACTTAGCGACTTAGCAATGACCCAATAGACATTATTTCATTCGAATTATATTCTGACGTTAATAAGATGAAATCATCAACCACAATCGCGTGTGGAAATGAAATAAATTTCTGACTCACGTTGCAAGGATCAACCCAGGTCTCTCAGGTGGAAAGCAAGGGCGTTATCCACTGGGCCATACAAGTCTAAAAAAGTTGGAACTGAAGCAACTGCACCCCAAGGAATTACCTGGAAAAGCTAACTTTGCTTGCATTGGTGCGGTTTTCCCCAACTTCCTGACTCAGCAATGACCAATAGACAACATTTCATTCGAATTATCCCTTCGAGTGAATAAGATAGAAATCATCAACACACAATCACGTGTGGAACGAAATAAATGTCTGACTCACGTGGGGATCACCCCAGGTCTCTCAGGTGAAAGCAAGAGGCTATTCCACTGGGCTATAAATGTCTAAAAAGTTGGAACCTGAGAGCAACACAAAAAAGGAATTACATGGGCAAGCTAACTGCTTGCATACCAGCGAGTTTTCCCCACTTCCCAACTCAGCAATGACTAGTAGACAACATTTCATTCGAATTATCCCTTCTGAGTGAATAAGATAGAAATCATCAACACACAATCATGTGTGGAACAGAAATAAATTTCTGACTCACGTTAGCTTGCCCAGGTAATTCCTTGGGTGCAGTACCTCTCAGGTTCCAACTTCTTTTAGACTTGTATGGCCCAGTGGATAACGCTTGCTTTCCACCTGAGAGACCTGGGTTTGATCCCGACGTGAGTCAGAAATTTATTTCTGTTCCACACGTGGTTGTGTGTGTTGATGATTTCTATCTTATTCACTCAGAAGGGATAATTTGAATGAAATGTTGTCTATTGGGTCATTGCTGAGTCGGGAAGTTGGGGAAAACTGGCTGGTATGCAAGCAGTTAGCTTGCCCAGGTAATTCCTTGGTGCAGTTGCTCTCAGGTTCCAACTTCTTTTAGACTTGTATGGCCCAGTGGATAACGCCTTGCTTTCCACCTGAGAGACCTGGGTTCGATCCCGACGTGAGTCAGAAATTTATTTCTGTTCCAAACGTGATTGTGTGTTGATGATTTCTATCTTATTCACTCAGAAGGGATAATTCGAATGAAATGTTGTCTATTGGGTCATTGCTGAGTCGGGAAGTTGGGGAAAACTGGCTGGTATGCAAGCAGTTAGCTTGCCCAGGTAATTCCTTGGGTGCAGTTGCTCTCAGGTTCCAACTTCTTTTAGACTTGTATGGCCCAGTGGATAACGCCCTTTGCTTTCCACCTGAGAGACCTGGGTTCGATCCCGACGTGAGTCAGAAATTTATTTCTGTTCCACACGTGATTGTGTGTTGATGATTTCTATGTTATTCACTCCAGAAGGGATAATTGAATGAAATGTTGTCTATTGGGTCATTGCTGAGTCGGGAAGTTGGGGAAAACTCGTTGGTATGCAAGCAGTTAGCTTGCCCAGGTAATTCCTTGGGTGCAGTTGCTCTCAGGTTCCAAACTTTTAGACTTGTATGGCCCAGTGGATAACGCCCCTTGCTTTCCACCTGAGAGACCTGGGTTGATCCTGACGTGAGTCAGAAATTTATTTCTGTTCCACACGTGATTGTGTGTTGATGATTTCTATATATATATATATATATAATTATATATATATATATATATATATATATATATATATATATATATATATATATATATATATATATATATATATATATATATATATATATATATTCCCGTGATTGCTAACTCTTTTCTTACTCGTTAGAGCATAAGTGCTGTCATCCCGAAGCATACATTCACGTAAACTCTTTCTTATGTCAATGTAGTTTACACTCAGTAATGTTATGAGCGTGTAATTGAAACCAACTAATATGTGTGTTTAAACCTAATTGCAACTAGCGCATAAAATATTTATTTTGAATGTCGTCTCTACTAACATGCAGTAGAGATTTCTATGAGAGAATGTTTCAGATTGATAGCGAGTAGACACAAAAGTAGCACGGACTACTGAACTGGAGGAGAAAGTTCTCTCCTGTTGTGAGTTGGCACTGCTGTGCTATTGTAACTTGTAGCATATTAGACGCATGTTCAAGCCAATTTTAGAGTAAAATTTTACTGTTATTTAACCTTTAGTTGCACTAAGCCATATTCATCTCCTGAAGAGATGATTAGTGTGTTAGTTATGCTGGTATAATTATAACAGATTTTTTTGAAATGCTGCTTATGGCTACGACAGGTAGTGAATTTTCTGCAGGAGAAAGTTGTTACACCCCTGAAAGAAGGTTGATAAATCTATGTTTGTAACTCAGAGCATCGGTGAAGTGAGTTCATACCTGTTCTAGAGCTATGGCATATGCCGCGTGGAAAAGTTATTGACAATATCATCTAATTTATTTACGGTGTCACCTGAAATGGTATGTGAGAAAGCTTTCTATGAAAGTAAGCTTACGGCAGGTAGGCACATATGTGGCACTGACTACCGAGAGAGAGAACGAGATTATATTTCTTGCTATAGCATGGACAGTAACTGTTGTGTGCGCTTAACTCGAGGCATCTTCGGTGTGAGATCAAACCTGTTCAAGAACAACGCATCTTAAATACTAGTTAAAACTAATTCGAGAGGTGAATTGTTTCCCTTGTTTATTTGTTTCTTACATTGCATTTTATATGCATCATAAAAAGTGGATTAACAATGTCATTCATGTCAAGGTGCGAGAGAACTTTCTATAACAGCATGGATATGGTTTAGAGCAGGTAAACACACAGTCGGTGTCATGGCAATGCCTCCCTCTTTAGTTTTAAATATCTCCTGTACTGTGTGAAGATCATCTCTGGTGGAGCATTTATGGTGCAGTTATCATGCAGTTACCATATTTGTATCTGCCTGTGACAGGACACGCACCCATGGAATGCAACACTACAAGAAAAAGATATGTAACCACTATCATCAGACTTGCAGTCACTGAGGCTGGTATTTGTACAGGTAGACTGATAAGATTACTTAAGAAAAGAGCTACAGATGTATGTGCATTTTGTAAAAAACTAGCAAGAACAACGATATTAAGGTTCATATGGAAGAGAAATAATTAGTATGTGTGTTAAACGAATCAAAATAGTTGAACTGTTTCCCAAGAAACCAGTTTGGCAACAAATCCCAGAAAAGCCATGTCATAAGTTAAGAGAGACAAATAATTGAGGAAAGGTTTGGAGAAAGTTTTGAATTTGGGTCTTCTGGGAGGCCAAAGTCAAAATTGATTAATGGTCACCTACTTTAGCATTTGTATAACAAGGCTGGTGATAGTACAGAAATAAATAAGTTGAAACTATTGAGAAGAATTCAGTTGCATGAAAAAAAACAACGGGATTGTGAAATTTTCCAAAAACGGATTGAGACATCCTAAGAAATTCACTGAAAAACAAATTATCATAAGATTGAATGAGAAATTTGTAAGTTTGACCTAGGAAGATCTGACTGTGCAGCATGAGTGATAAAATGAAATCTGAATGTATATCATCAGTGATAAAATTAAATCTGACTGAGCACCATAAGTGATAAAATGAAATCTGACTGTGCATCATGAGTGATGAAATTAAATCTGACTCTGTATCATAGGTGATAAGATGAAATGTGAATGTGCGTCATGAGTGATAAAATGGAATGTGACTGTGGGTCATGAGTGATAAAATGAAATCTGACTAAGCATCATAGGTGATAAGATGAAATCCTACTTTACACCATAAGTGATACAATGAAATCAGACTGTGTATCATAAGTGATAATATGAAATGTGAATGTGCATCATGAGTGATAGAATGAAATCTGACTGTGTATCATAAGTGATCCACAGCAATGGAACTACAGTAAAGATTTAAATATCCAGTGCATGAAATAGAAGAGGTTCGAGGTGTTGTTGATGTTCCTGGAAGCTGAATGTAATATTATCTGCTTTCACATTTTTCTGACCTTGTCCCTCTCTAGGAAACCTCGCGTTGTTTGTCATTATTATTAATAATAACAATAATTCTGCTTCTCTCTCTCTTTCTGTGTGTGTGTGTATACATACACACACACACACACACACACACACACACACACACACACACATATATATATATATATATATATATATATATATACATATATATATATATATATATATATAAATGGCAGTGCCGTACTCATAGATTTCCATATATATCCAATGTAGTGACTATAAATTAGCATTCAACATTTAAGGCAAATCCTCATTACCCTGCCAAATCTATAAAAGCATGAATAATCTAAAACCAAAGGCTCGGGAATAATAATAATAATAATAATAATAATAATAATAATAATAATAATAATAATAATAATAATAATAATAATAATAATAAATTCAACGACATTTACGTATGCCTTAATTCATAGTTATTCTCTAACCGAAATTATATGAAACCCTCGACGCTCCACCAGTGCAGCGTTAACGTGGAAAAGCTTTTACCTGATTGAGACTGAATTTCCCACCAGCTGAAGTTTGACTGACGGCGCTTACCACCCTCGGGCAGTGTCATCAGCAATGAAATGTTGGTGATATTTCTCTCACACTCTCCCTCTCTTTCTGTCTTATTTGCACGTTACAGGAATCGGGCAATGTCGGCGGTAATGGAATGTGGGTGATTTCTGTCTCCTTCTCTGTCTTATACGATGCTCTGTATACACAGAAAATTTAAGGACGCACGTCCGCCAGCAGCATCACTTTTTCCCTGATGGAGTTACGATGCTGAACGTTTTACTGAAGTTTGTGCTTATGATGATGGCTATGCAGACAAAGTTGCATTGAATTCTGTCAGTAAATACAGTACTAAAATAAATTATAAATATGAATTTAACGCGAAAGTCGTCGGTTAAATTTAGTTTTCAGTAAAAGAAAACTATTGTGATGGTTTTGTCTATCCGTCTTCAGTTTTTCTGACGGCGCTTCATTCTGCCCGCACTTTTTCCTGTCTCCCGTCAGACTTTAAAAACTACTGTGGCTAGAGGGCTGCAAATTAGTATAGTGATCATCCATCCTCCAATCATCAAACATACCAAATTGCAGCCCCCTAGGCTCAGTAGTTTTAATTTCATTTAAAGTTAAAGTTAGCCATAATCGCGCTTCCGGCAACGATATAGGATAGGGCACCACCGAACTGTGGTTAAAGTTTTATTGGGCCCGGCTCATACAGCATTATACCGATAACACCGAAAGACAGCTATTTTCGGTGGCCTTGATTATACGCTATGCAGAAAACTCGATTGCGCCGAAGAAACTTAGGCTCATTTTTTGTTGTTTATTTTCCACAAAAGAAAACTACTGAGATGGCCATATGTCAGTCCGTCCGCACTTTTTCTGTTCGCCCTTACAAACCACTACGGTTAGAGAGCTGCAAATTGGTAAGTTGGTCATCCACCCTCCAATCATCAAACTGACAAAATTGCAGCCCTCTAGGCTCGGTAGTTTTTATTCCAGTTAAGGTTAAATTTAGCCATGCTCGTGCGTCTGGCACCGCTATAGGTGCCAACAACACAGGGCACCATCTGGTCGTGGATGAAAGTTTCATGAGCCGCGGCTGAGAGCTTCATGGGCCGTGGCTGAGAGTTTCATACAGCATTATACGCTGTACAGAAAACTCGATTGCGCAGGAAATTTCGGCGCATTTTTTACTTGTTCGTATAGCTTACTAGTCACTGGCTATCATGACTTAGGTCTTGGTGAATATTTGGGGAAATGAATAGGTTATAGTAAACAGATTGGGGTATCTTTTTTTGGCATAAGTCTTTGGTTATGTTTTGCTTAGCATAAAATTTTTTTTCTTGTATTTCACTCATGTGACAACATGAACCCTAATACAGACATCATATAGCCAATCTATGAGACATTTGGGTGGTGCCAAACATTGAAGAAAGGTATCAGCTTTCAAATAACAAGAAGTATTATGCAAATCGGACAAAAATTACCCGAGTAGTAGCAGTCTGAATGACATTATTTTAGCAAATACGAAACTCCGGGAAACGCCTGTCAAAGTTTTTCATGGGTTGTCAACATAAATTTGTGGGCATTATTGATTATTTACTCAGATTGATAGATTATTCATTGATTAAGGAGACTAATGCATTCTAAGTGAGGCTGCATGCTTCTTATGGCTGTGTGAGCCAAGATTGTTTCGCCTGCGGTGTTCTCAAAACACCACTTCATCTGACAGAGGTTTCCTTTTAACCGGGATGGGCCACTTCCAAACCTTCAGCAATGAATTTTTAAGGCTGTCAGGATTTGCTGAGATGTGAACTTCACACCTATGGGTTAATTTTGAAAAGACAGAAATTTTGTATAGTCTCAATATCTGAGTTCAGTCTGTACCCAAGGAAGTATGAGACTGAACTTTCAGGACATTCATGGGTTTCCTGGAATTTTTAAATGTTGAATCCAAGTCAACTTGCTATCAAATACCAACCCAAAAACCTTGTTTCAGGAACACTTCGATACTCCTTTGATTGCTAAAGCAAAAAGGTCATGCCTAAAACACTACCTTCTGGCACGACTTCTTGATTAAATATATCCGACATTGTTGTTCCAACTTGAATCTACAGAAGCCTATTATATATATATATATATATATATATATATATATATATATATATATATATATATATATATATATATATATATATATATATATATATATATATATATATATATATATATATATATATATATATATATATATATATATATATACATATATACAGGGTCAGGCAAAATGATCTGACACATTTGTTGGTTTAATAAAATGCAAATGAAGTAAAGAAACAAAAAAGTGTTTTTATTTTTGAAAAGTACATATAATGCCATTTTGTTTCATTATGTTTTAAAAATTAAATCAGTCAAATGGGATCCATTATTGTCCACACACTGTCGAAGGCGTTCAGGAAAGTTGTCTATAACTCGGCGGGTCATTTCATGTGGAATGGTAGTAATTTCTTGACGAATTGCATCTTTAAGTTGTTCAATAGATCGAGGGCGATTCATGTATGCCTTTGACTTGAGGTATCCCCAGAGAAAAAAGTCGCACGGATTTAAATCAGGTGAACGGGCGGGCCAACCGATGTCACCACGCAATGAGATCAAATGACCAGGGAACATCTTCCTCAAAATCCCCATCGCACGTCGAGAAGTGTGGGCTGTTGCCCCATCCTGTTGAAACCAAACATTGTCCATATCGTGGAGCATATTCAATTTTGGTCTGAGAAAAGTCTGTAGCATCTCACAATATCGATCAGAGTTCACAGTCACTGTAACGTTGTCTTCTTCGAAGAAGTACGGACCCCATATACCGAATTCTGCCACAGCACACCATACAGTCACCCGAGGACAATGCAAAGGGCGTTCATGCAACTCACGAGGGTTGTTCTTGGCCCAGTATCTGAAGTTTTGCTTATTCACTGCGCCACACAGGTGAAAATGTGCCTCGTCACTGAACAACACAACTGCTGCATGGGGGACATGTTGTTGAATTTCCAAACACAATGCTCTGCGAGTTTCAGTGTCTCTTTCGCTGAGTTCTTGTGCCAACATCATTTTGTATGGATGCATTTGAAGATCATTGTGAAGAATTCTTCGCAAACTTCTTTCGGAAAGTCTAAGAGCCTGGGCGCGTTTAAATGTGGAACGGAGTGGAGACTGTTGAACTGAAGCTCTTACCGCTGCCACATTTTCTGGAGTTCTGGCGTTGCGAGGTGGGCCGGTTGATTTTCGTTTCAATGCAGATCCAGTAGCTCTGAAGTTGGTAACCCATAACAAGATCGTGTTTCGTGCTGGTACGGGATCATGTCTACCAAGATTGAAGTGCAAACGGAACGCTCTTTGTGTTGCAGTTACAGATTCGTTTGTTTGCATAAACGTTTCCACAAGGAAAGCGCGATGCTTACCAGTCCAATTCATGGCAGCAACTGAAAAAGAAACGAAAAACAATGGCATTATAGAGAAACAAAACAAAATGGCATTATATGAAAAAAAATGGCATTATATGTACTTTTCGAAAATAAAAACACTTTTTGTTTCTTTACTTTATTTGCCTTTAATTTAACCTATAAATATATATATATATATATATATATATATATATATATATATATATATATATATATATATATATATATATATAAATGTTTTTATAGTTCTTTGCTTTTTGTATTTCAAGGGTTTCTGTGAAAACTGTTGAAAAATATTTGGAAATGGTGAAAGTAAGAGATCTTTGTGACATATTCTTATTCCTGCATCCCCTACACAGATTGTATTTAAACACCCCAGTTATTTGTGATGAAATGAATTGTTATCCCTCTAGATGGGGTAACTGACTGACACTAATATTACACCACCAAGGTTCTAAAGATATATTTATTAAATGTAAACCCTAAATATTACTTAGTGGACCGGAGAGAGAGAGAGAGAGAGAGAGAGAGAGAGAGAGAGAGAGAGAGAGAGAGAGAGAGAGAGTGGGTGCACACATTGTAATTCCTGAAGTGTTCTGCAGAACGTGAAAGTGAGTATGGCAAAACTCAGTTACGGAGGGACAGAACAGAGACCACATTCCAGCAATGCAAAATGGAAAAACAGGAATTTCGTGGCATCTTTCTCTCTTTCACACGATTTGTTACGAGACAGAAAATAGAGAAAGGTTTATTTTCTCTTGTAACTGCACCACAACGAAATTGCATTCAGCACAATGTGCTCGTTCCCCTTGATGGCTGAAAAAGCATGATTTGCTTCTTCCGTTTTTAGTTTTCCGTATAAGAAAATTATTGAGATGGCTATTTGTCTGTCCGCTCGCACGTTTTCTGTCAGCCCTCAAATCTTAAAAACTACTTAGGCTGAAGGGCTGCAAATTGGTTTATTGATTATCCACCCTTCAATCATCAAACATAGCAAATTGCAGCCCTCTAGCCTCAGTAGTTTTTATTTTATTAAGGTTATAAAGTTGGCCATGATCCTGCGTCTGACATCGCTATAGGTGCCAACAGCACAGGCCACCACCGGGCCGTGGCTGAAAGTTTCATGGGCCACGGCTGAAAGTTTCATGGGCCGTGGCTCAGAGTCTCATACAATATTATACGCTGAAAAGAAAACTCGATTGCGCCGAAGAAATTTCGGCGCATTTTTTACTTGTTTTTCTTTAATCTGACATTTATCTAATGCAGGTCATTTAAAAAGAATTTGTAATTCTTAACAATTATCAATGGTCCAGTAAATTGTTTTTCATCAGTCTCACGCTTTCTGATCTCATTACATTCTATAACTGCAAATCAAGTCATGTTAAATTTTACATTTTTCACAGAAACGCGTCTATATTATTCACGCACATAACAGTGTTCGGGAAAGAAATTTTAGTTACTCAGTCATCTATAAACAAATCCATAATCTTTCTTGAAGTTCATATATTGCTTCAGTCGTTCTGTGTACTAACAGGATCAGAAACAAATAGAAACAAATTCATTAATTAACTACTTAATTTATGTAACAAATTAATAAAGGTAATGAGCTGATTTCTATTTTCACCACTGATTTTATTGTACAGTTTATAGCCAGTTTTATTACCTTTTTTTCTTCTTAGACGATTGCAATTAGAAAATTATAAGGGAAATACGGTGAACGCGTTTGATCTAATGACGATGATAAAAGAACTAAATAAGCACTACTTACAGGAGAAAGAAGAATCAGGTTTTACGGAAGCATATTACATGTTAGACCGGCAAGTGTCACGGCATCCCCTCATCAGAAGTGCTATCCAGAGGAGTCCCATCAGAACTGAAAGATCTTACCAACTGGCGCCGGGGGGAAATAGGAGAGAGCAGAGCGCGCGTTTGTAATGATCCCCACTTACATTAATCACTCGTTCCTCCCTTTCGTTAACCAAGAGTTGTACGGACATTAAGCAACAGAATTCTTCTTTTTTTTATTAATAACTACCTGTGGCGTAAAGCAATTACATGACATAAAAAAGTCCGTGGTGAATAAAGAATCTAAAAATTTTATAAATGGAAACGTTTCAAATTTGAATTTTACATACATAATAGTTAAATGGAGAAATATGCAAAACTGTTCAGGGTTAAGACAACAAGAAATACAGGTTAGCTTTTTGTTATGCGGTAACATTTAAATTAGCTGTTTTGCATCACAACGAGACAGGATAATACCGTTAGCATATAACAGGACACATCAACCCATATATCTATCCAATGCTAGGGGAAAGCTGAAATACCATACAGGTAAGATGTTTTGCCAGTCTCCTAAAACCCAGAAACCCTCCGTCTTTACCAAGAGAAAGAAGATGACTAGAGGCTGCAGAATGAGACCAGGAGTACTGGACTCGCTGAAGAAGAACTACACTAAATATGAAACCAGCCATAAAAGCTTTTTTAGTTTTTTGTACAAGAAAACTGTTGAAATGGCTTTGTCTGTCCGTCCGCACTTTTCTGTCCGCCCTTAGATCTTAAAAACTACTGAGCTAGAGGGCTGCAAATTAGTACGTTGATCTCTAACCCTTCAACCACCCAACATACCAAATTGCAGCCCTACAGCCTCAGTAGTTTTTTATTTTATTGAAGGTTAAAGTTAGCCATTCTCGTGCATCTGTCAACACTATAGTTGTTAGTTTATTCGGCGAATAAACTATTGCTTCGTCAGTATGGCGGACAAGGGAGAAGCAATATTTACAGAAAATTTGGAGATTGCTTTTGTAAGACCCAAATTCATGTCTGCAGGTGTGTGTGTGTGTGTTTGGCAAGGGGGTTATGGGGCTAGAAGGGGAGAACTGATTCCCGAAAAGTAGAGAAACAGTGATTCCGAGAGTATTTTCATGAGAAATGAAGAGCAGTAACATCAGATCCTAATTGCAGGGGAAATAGGGATACTGCCCACTTAGTCTCAACATCTGGAAGGTGTATTTTTCCGTATCCTTAACTGAAAAAAGAGAAAAAAAAAAACAAGTAAAAATTTTCTGTACAGCGTATAATGCTGTATCAGCCGAGGCCCATGAAACTTTCGGCCACGTCCCGGTGGTGGCCTGTCACAGATAGTTGTCAGACGCACGATCATGGCTAAATTTAACCTTAAATAAAATAAAAACTACTGAGGCTAGAGTTCTGCAATTTGGTATGTTTGATGGTTGGAGGGTGGATGATCAACATACCGATTTGCAGCCCTCTAGCCTCAGTAGTTTTTAAGATCTGAGGGCGGAGAGAAAAAGTGCGGACGGAGAAACAAAGCCATCTCAATAGTTTTCTTTTACATCATAATCATTTGCATGTAGGTGGGGAATCTGGTAGACAATTTATTAAGAAAATCTAGAATGACAGCATCAGTAGGAAACAGATGTTCTTCCAGATTACAGCAAAATGTGGCTTAAGACAAACGATTTTAAGTAAAGGGATACTAAGATTCTCTCTCTCTCTCTCTCTCTCTCTCTCTCTCTCTCTCTCTCTCTCTCTCTCTCTCTCTCTCTCTCTCTTCTAATTATTCTTTGCTTTGTTTTCAGAGAAAATTTTTACTTCAAACGTACCCTGAGAAAGGAATAGCGCAAATTTATTGAGAAATTAAGGATTAATCAAGACTCTGTCTCAGAGTAATTACTGAAGGCTTGACAACTCCCTTTATTCAGCGAATCTTTTATAACTGACTGAAGGCTGCAATCCTCCTTCTGCTCAAAATGGAACGTGGAAGTACACTTATGTTAATTGATCATATATATATATATATATATATATATATATATATATATATATATATATATATATATATATATATATATATATATATATATATATATATATATATATATATATATATATATATATATATATATATATATATATATATATATATATATATATACTAGCTGGCCAACCCTGCGCTGCCTGGAAAAAATTCTGAATATCTGAATAACAACCTATGTGTAAGCCCGTTAAAACTCTGAATAACAGTCCAAGGGCAGTGGGAATGCAGAAGGTAGGGGAGGGGATTGGGGAGGGAATAGGGAAGAAGGACAGGGAAAGGGAAGAGAAGTAACAGGATAAAGGAGGAGGGGAATGGGGAGGGGAAGGGGAGGGGAAGGTGGAGGGGAGGGGATGGGGTGGGAGGGTGAATGGGAGGGCAGGGAAGGAGAGGGGAAGGGAGGAGGAAGGGATAGGGGTAGGGGAGGGAATTGGGAGGGGGAACTGGGAGGGGAGGGGGGGGAGGGTGAGGGGAAGATAAAACCTAGATGGTAGATTGTCAGCTTATCCGTAAGAAATGTTTACACAGTAATTCAACAAATGTCAAATAAATTACTACCCAATTATCAAAGTCCCCAGAGATAATACAATAATAAAATACTCCCTTTATTAAACCTTAAATGCCCATGTTGTTAATTTATATATATATATATATATATATATATATATATATATATATATATATATATATATATATATATATATATATATATATATATATATATATATATATATATATATATATATATATATATATATATATATATATATATATATATATATATATATATATATATATATATATATATATATAAAAAAAAAAAGATATAAGGCACGCCCAGCTAATGACGCCACTGACACAATACTCAGGGGATGACGCCACTACAGCCACCGCCCGAATATTATTTGCAGTGCAATGAAAACAATGCAATCTGACATTAAAATTAACAATAAAAAAGAAAATGATGACACTTACGTACGCCTCTGCTCGACAGCGCGAGAATTCTCTCTCCAAAGAGAGAGAGAGAGAGAGAGAGAGAGAGAAAAGGAACATGCACGTTTTCAAGTGTTTTAACACTCACTAGCGGTCAAGATGCTGCAGTTACCCACACTACACACATTAAACATGCCCAAACACTCCCCAATATGAATTAACGCCTATAAATCCCTATTCACATTAAAACCTTGCGCCCCGTGGCGCATCTTAAACACACACAGAGAGTCACGCTCGAGAAAAACTGGCTCTGGCGTGTCTCACAACAGCTTTCTACCCTGAATCGCTGGCCCCCCCAACATCCTATTCTGAGATGCCAATACCAGTATTAGTAAGATATGTCTCTTCGGAAACGTAACCCTAACTCTAACACTGATGCCACCACGGTTAAATGACCCTATCCCTAGGTCAAATACGGTCATCTTTTATTAAAGTACCTGTTTTAAGAACAGGATCAAATATCTTACTCTCCTAGGATGTCACTGGTAGCCGTGGCTCCCTGGGCCAGCAAATTCCTTCTCCTTTGTCGATTTCTCTCACTGAATCTATTCCTAAACAAGGACCTACTGGAATTACACACTGAAGTACAATACTAGACTTTATTTGCAAATTTAATGAAAGTGATTCAGCAAAAGTTACGACCATGAAATGGAGTGAATTCCACCCCCTATAAATGGGAAACATTACTAGAGGAAATTCTGATTCACAAATATTAATAATTCTAAACCAGCTAACACTAGTGACTAACAACTTGGTTACCAAATAAAGTAATAAGGTCATAATTATTCTAGACCACAATAAATGCCATATAGTATGTAAAGAATGAACAACACTTCCCAAAATAGTCGTCCTCACAGGATGAAACCAGAATTCCTGTTGAAAGAAATATATCATATATTAAAACCTGAAATGGTGTTAAATGTCATTCCTATTCAAAATAGAAAAATGCACATTGGGGACACAGAACAGGAAAATGCATAAGGGAGACACAGCGGGGTTTTACTGCAGCACTATTAGGTCTTTCCACAAAAATTTCTGGAAAAGATATGTGTTCATGAATCATGGTACTCACTTTCTATGGCGACAAATAACAGATTTTCCAGTGGTGATCTTCTGACATATCACCACTAACCAAAACAGATCTAGTCTCAAAAGGGAATCCCCCATGCAAGAGTCTGTCCCCCCTGTTCATATACCATTCTCGAATGCAACACACATACGCACTCACTCAATCATCTCTTCCAGAAAAAACGACCTCGGGTCAATGTTCAATCACGCTGTCTCCATGGACTTAAATCATGATTAAATAGCTCTCTGTATCCAACTGTGCAAACCTGCATCATCGACACAAAAACATCTACAGCCGAAGTACACTGACAGGCCAGCACATAGTTCTCCACTACTGTCCAAAGTCAACCAAGACTTTATATATATATATATATATATATATATATATATATATATATATATATATATATATATATATATATATATATATATAATCAATCAGTAAGCTACAAACGTCCTTTAATATCCAATTGCTCTACCTCGGAAATAATATATTTTTTCATATATGTTACCGAAGGGGAATTTTTTTGTTGATAGTAAATTCGTCGTCTCGTGGGCTCGAACCAACGAAGACAAGAACTCAGGACTACAGTGGACGCATTTTTAACCCACGCGGCCGCGTGTTTATATATATATATATATATATATATATATATATATATATATATATATATATATATATATATATATATATATATATATATATATATACAGAGAGAGAGAGAGA
Organism: Macrobrachium rosenbergii; assembly: GCF_040412425.1. Lineage (NCBI taxonomy): Eukaryota > Metazoa > Arthropoda > Malacostraca > Decapoda > Palaemonidae > Macrobrachium > Macrobrachium rosenbergii. The sequence goes on along the minus strand of NC_089741.1, from coordinate 13,721,583 downwards.
GAGAGAGGATACAATTTATGAAAACCCAACAGATCCACCGCCTCATTAAAAATTACTTGCGACGAAATTACCATATGTTTTTCAGAGTTCATCTTAAGCCAAAACGTATCTTAAATATACCTTGCCAATATAAGACAAATTCTTAAGTACCTTTCCTCAGAAACGCCAAAGGAAACTGAAATGCGTTCGTTAACACGCACAGAAAACCGAAAACAGTTGCAGCTCTTTTTACGGCGTCTAAAATAACCATCGTGATAATAATTCAATATTTGTATAGACAACGGACGCTGTATCTCAATAACTTATGGATATTCTGAAGCTGTTTGTCAAGCTGACAACCTACCATCTAGGTTTTATCTTTCCCTTCCCCGCCCCCTCACCCTTCCAGTTCCCCCTCTCAATTCCCTCCCCTACCCGTATCCCTTCCTCCTCCCTTCTCCTCTCCTTCCCTCCCTTCCCATCCACCCTCCCACCCCATCCCCTCCTCCACCTTCCCCTCCCCTTCCCCTCCCCATTCCCTCCTCATTTATCCTCTTACTTCTCTCCCCTTTCCCCGTCCTTCTTCCCTATTCCCTCCCCAACCCTCTCCCCCTACCCTCTGCATTCCCACTGCCCTTGGACTGTTATTCAGTTTTAACGGGCTTACCCATAGGTTGTTATTCAGAATTTTTCCAGGCAGCGCAGGGTTGGCCAGCTAGTACTGTATATATATATATATATATATATATATATATATATATATATATATATATATATATATATATATATATATATATATATATATATATATATATATGTATATATATATATATATATGTATATATATATATATATATATATATATATATATATATATATATATATATATATATATATATATATATATATATATATATATATATATATATATATATATATATATATATATATATATATATATATATATATATATATATATATATATATATATATATATATATATATATATATATATATATATATATATATATATATATATATATATATATATATATATATATATATATATATATATATATATATATATATATATATATATATATATATATATATATATATATATATATATATATATATATATATATATATATATATATATATATATATATATATATATATATATATATATATATATATATATATATATATATATATATATATATATATATATATATATATATATATATATATATATATATATATATGTATATATATATATATATATATATATATATATATATATATATATATATATATATATATATATATATATATATATATATATATATATATATATATAAAAGTGTACTTACACGTTCCATTTTGAGCAGAAGGAATGCAGCCTTCAGTCAGTTATAAAACATCCGCTGAATAAAGGAGTTGTCAAGCCTTCAGTAATTACTCTGAGACAGTCTTGATTAATCCTTAATTTCTCAATAAATTTGCGCTATTCCTTTCTCAGGTACGTTTGAAGTAAAAATTTTCTCTGGAAAACAAAGCAAAGAATAATTAGAAGAGAGAGAGAGAGAGAGAGAGAGAGAGAGAGAGAGAGAGAGAGAGAGAGAGAGAGAGAATCTTAGTATCCCTTTACTTAAAATCGTTTGTCTTAAGCCACATTTTGCTGTAATCTGGAAGAACATCTGTTTCCTACTGATGCTGTCATTCTAGATTTTCTTAATAAATTGTCTACCAGATTCCCCACCTACATGCAAATGATTATGATGTAAAAGAAAACTATTGAGATGGCTTTGTTTCTCCGTCCGCACTTTTTCTCTCCGCCCTCAGATCTTAAAAACTACTGAGGCTAGAGGGCTGCAAATCGGTATGTTGATCATCCACCCTCCAACCATCAAACATACCAAATTGCAGAACCCTAGCCTCAGTAGTTTTTATTTTATTTAAGGTTAAATTTAGCCATGATCGTGCGTCTGGCCACTCTATATGACAGGCCACCACCGGACGTGGCTGAAAGTTTTATGGGCCTCGGCTGATACAGCATTATACGCTGTACAGACAATTTTTACTTTTTGCCCCTTTTTTCAGTTAAGGATACGGAAAAATACAGCTTACAGATGTTGAGACTAAGTGGGCAGTATCCCTGTTTCCCCTGCAATAAGGATCTGGTGTTACTGCTGCTCTTTTCTCATGAAAATACTCTCGGAATCACTGTTTCTCTACTTCTCGGAAATCAGTTCTCCCCTTCTAGCCCCATAACCCCCTTGCCAAACATACACACAGATACAGACATAAATTTGGGTCTTAAAAAAGCAATCTCAACATTTTTTTTAAATATTGCTTCTCCCTTCTCCGCCATACCGACGAAGCAATAGTTTATTCTCCGATTAAACTAACAAGTAAAAAAATGTAAGTTTTAATTTTTTTTAATAAAGCGTGTATATATTAACCTTTTTTTTTTAGATCCTTTTTAAGATGAACTCCATGACTGATACTTGAAGGGCTTGGAAAAATAAACTTAGTAAAAACAAGATGAAAGTTTGGTCTGGAAAAGCATTTGAAAATAAGTGGTTTAGCATAACGATCTCAAAAGTAGTTGTTTAGCATAACGATATCAGCAATAATTGGTTTAGAATAACAATCTTAACAATAAGTAGTTTAGTATAATGATTTCAAAAATAAGTAGTTTAGTATAGTATAGTAACCATGAATATTATGTTTTTAGCTTTGTATTTTTTTCCTTTCATTTGGATGTTTTTCTTTATTTTTTAATAAATTTAATGTACGCATTATCGATCAATTGTCCTGTCGGCCAATTGTCTGTCGGCTAACTGTCTGTCGGCCAATTGTCTTATCGACCAATTGTCCTGTCGGCCAATTGTCTATCGGTTAACTGTCTGTCGGTCAATTGTCTGTCGGCTAATTGTCTGTCGGTTAACATGTCTGTCGGTCAATTGTCTGTCGGTTAACATGTCTGTCGGTCAATTGTCTGTCGGTTAACATGTCTGTCGGCCAATTGTCTGTCGGTTAACATGTCTGTCGGTCAATTGTCAGTCGGTTAACATGTCTGTCGGTCAATTGTCTATCGGTTAACATGTCTGTCGGCCAATTGTCTGTCGGTTAACATGTCTGTCGGCCAATTGTCTGTCGGTTAACATGTCTGTCGGCCAATTGTCTGTCGGTTAACATGTCTGTCGGCCAATTGTCTATCGGTTAACATGTCTGTCGGCCAATTGTCTGTCGGTTAACATGTCTGTCGGCCAATTGTCTATCGGTTAACTGTCTGTCGGTCAATTGTCTGTCGGCTAATTGTCTGTCGGTTAACATGTCTGTCGGTCAATTGTCTGTCGGCTAATTGTCTGTCGGTTAACATGTCTGTCGGCCAATTGTCTATCGGTTAACTGTCTGTCGGTCAATTGTCTGTCGGCTAATTGTCTGTCGGTTAACATGTCTGTCGGTCAATTGTCTGTCGGCCAATTGTCTGTCGGTTAACATGTCTGTCGGTCAATTGTCTGTCGGTTAACATGTCTGTCGGTCAATTGTCTATCGGTTAACATGTCTGTCGGCCAATTGTCTGTCGGTTAACATGTCTGTCGGCCAATTGTCTGTCGGTTAACATGTCTGTCGGCCAATTGTCTGTCGGTTAACATGTCTGTCGGCCAATTGTCTATCGGTTAACATGTCTGTCGGCCAATTGTCTGTCGGTTAACATGTCTGTCGGCCAATTGTCTATCGGTTAACTGTCTGTCGGTCAATTGTCTGTCGGCTAATTGTCTGTCGGTTAACATGTCTGTCGGTCAATTGTCTGTCGGTTAACATGTCTGTCGGCCAATTGTCTGTCGGTTAACTGTCTGTCGGCTAATTGTCTGTCGGTTAACATGTCTGTCGGTCAATTGTCTATCGGTTAACATGTCTGTCGGCCAATTGTCTGTCGGTTAACATGTCTGTCGGCCAATTGTCTGTCGGTTAACATGTCTGTCGGCTAATTGTCTGTCGGTTAACATGTCTGTCGGTCAATTGTCTATCGGTTAACATGTCTGTCGGCCAATTGTCTATCGGTTAACATGTCTGTCGGCCAATTGTCTGTCGGTTAACATGTCTGTCGGCCAATTGTCTGTCGGTTAACATGTCTGTCGGCCAATTGTCTATCGGTTAACATGTCTGTCGGCCAATTGTCTGTCGGTTAACATGTCTGTCGGCCAATTGTCTATCGGTTAACTGTCTGTCGGTCAATTGTCTGTCGGCTAATTGTCTGTCGGTTAACATGTCTGTCGGTCAATTGTCTGTCGGTTAACATGTCTGTCGGTCAATTGTCTGTCGGTTAACATGTCTGTCGGCCAATTGTCTGTCGGTTAACATGTCTGTCGGTCAATTGTCTGTCGGTTAACATGTCTGTCGGTCAATTGTCTGTCGGTTAACATGTCTGTCGGCCAATTGTCTGTCGGTTAACATGTCTGTCGGTCAATTGTCTGTCGGTTAACATGTCTGTCGGCCAATTGTCTGTCGGTTAACATGTCTGTCGGTCAATTGTCTGTCGGTTAACATGTCTGTCGGTCAATTGTCTGTCGGTTAACATGTCTGTCGGTCAATTGTCTGTCGGTTAACATGTCTGTCGGTCAATTGTCTGTCGGTTAACATGTCTGTCGGCCAATTGTCTGTCGGTTAACATGTCTGTCGGTCAATTGTCTGTCGGTTAACATGTCTGTCGGTCAATTGTCTGTCGGTTAACATGTCTGTCAGCCAATTGTCTGTCGGTTGACATGTCTGTCGGTCAATTGTCTGTCTGCTAATTGTCCGCACACGATATTGCCTCCGATTTCTTATATTGCCTTTGTGAATGTAACACTAAAAACGAAGATATTAATATCAGTTTGAATATGTTTCCAGAATGAAAAGATTGCATTAACTTTAAAAATCTATTCTCATTCTCATGGTTACAATATTTACAAACTTCATATGTAAAAAAAAATAGGTTGTAAAACAAATTGCAAATAAAACCATCCTTAAACACGAAACGTAAAAATGTTAGCAAAAAAGGTGCCAGTCATAACACTGTCAAAGAAGCTTTTCTAAGAAAAGCATTTAATATGAGCAATGTCAGACGAGAAATTATATAATTTCTTTAGAATAGCCTCCATTTTATTTTAACATACAACGAAAATTATGACTAAACTCATGAACGCTATTATAAGAAATATTTTTGACAAAGAAGCGTAATTATTGTTTTCAGCTTTAAACCTAAAAACGACTCAAAAAACCTCTCGCTTTTAAATCATTCTGACTACGTGCTGTGCTAAGGATGTATTTTTTTTTTTTTTTTTTTTTTTTTGCTTAGAAAAATAATCCTCATTTTCTGCATCTGTTTGTTCTATACATTTTTGTAAGTTAATGGTTTTCCAGTTGGCAGAGTAATGAATTTTTTTAGGCTTTTGAGATATAATTTTCAGTAATGTAGATTCATCTTTTATATATAAATTTTAACAAAGATCAAAACAAACGAGTTTCTTTTTTAATTCAAACGAAAGTCCGAATTTCGAATCTTGGCCGAGGCAGATGCACTGAGTATTTGAAATCTGAACAATTAACGCAGTGTCCAAGCAGACGTGATTTTATTTCACCAAATAAAAAAAAAATCAATTGTCAGTTTACAATAAAACTATAACGCATAATTCCGCACACAGTTTGTGTACCGTTCACTGTTATTAGCATTTACATTACCATTAGTGCTACTGTTATAACAACAGTGAATAGATATTCACTGTTACTCTGCTGCATCTTCGGTGCTCTCGTGCAGTTTATTGTTTTCCGTGGGCAGCCATACCTAAACTGAAGTGTTTTCTCATGAACTGGAAATCTAAAATTTTTTTTTCTTTCTTTTAACCGGATTTTTTTTTTTTTCGTTTGGTGGGAGGAGAGGAGATATGAAAGAAAGTGAGACTACAACGTTTTCTCACATGATCTTCTTTTTTAGTGGTAATCAAACCAAGTTTTATCATGCATGAGTGTGTGTGTGTGTGTGCGTGTGCGTACTGCCCTTCTCTCCTTTCTCCTGAATAAACTTCAGGGAATGAACAAATTATGAAAGATATCTTAAATTTGATCAATTTGTATTAAAATGCATCTTCGCTAATGTTGCCATTGTAATTCTAATCTAAATAAAAAGATCACACATACCCATATTGTGCATGGTGGTATGTAAACAATTTCCCATTTCCATGAGGAGCCTTAAGAACTGACCACTAAAGATGAAGTAGGAACTGACTCCCTCTAACACCCGCCTCTCCCCCGAAACCATAACAGGGTCCGGTTCAGTCTCAAAGTCCTACTAACTTTTTTCATGGTCATCACCCACTCACAAACTAAAACCCTGATTATTTATTAATAACTTTTGGAATATCTCTTGGACAGAGTGAGAGACAGACATGGGTGAAGCCATAACCTCCTTCCAGGGACACTGAAAAGGACTACACTGTAAGTGATGACTAATCGATTTCAAAACCCATTCTTGGTTAACGCCTTTGTAACCGACAGAAGTAATAAATTTGTAACTGTAGTCAAGAAGATAATGACAGCGACGATGATGACGATGATGTCGACCCGGGGGGGAGAAGAAGGACGGTAGGTGAGGAGCAGTAGCAGGAAGATGGGAAGGAGGGGGAAGAGGAGGAGGAGGAGGAGCAGAACCAGGAGCAGGAGCAGTAGCAGGAGGAGTAGGAGGAGCAGAGGTAGAACTGGGAAGGTGAAAATGAAAGAGCGCAGCATAAATCAAAGAGCAGTATTCTGTAAAAGAAAGCCATTTAACTCTCCGTTCGCACTTTTTCTGTCCGACCTCAGATCTTAAAAACTAGGGGGCTGCAGATTGGTATGTTGATCATCCACCCTTCATTCATCAGATATACCAAATTGGGCCGTTTCCAAAAGATGCAATGTGGCTCAGATGACGTAACTATGAACTGGGTACGGATTGGTTAGTCGACTCTAGTGAATTGAAGCTAGGTAGGAGAATGGCATGGACTTGTAATCTTATACCTAGAAGTCTCACTGAAACCCATGAGTTCAACACGTTTTTGAGGCCGGCCTGCTTTATAAAAAGAAAACTTCAAGCTTGCTTTAATAACAAATAATACGTACACACACACACACACACACACACACACACACACACACACACACATATATATATATATATATATATATATATATATATATATATATATATATATATATATATATATATATATATATATATATATATATATATATATATATATATATATATATATATCTGTGTGTCATTGCGTGTGTGCACTACATAGGGAGATGATAAGATTTCTTTCGGTTTTTATTCATGTTAGGGACTCTCATATCGTCAGTTAATTGGGGACAATATGGCAGTTAATTTCGTTTTGAAAATAGGAACTACTTGGCATTGGCGTAGTAAGTAGATTTCCTTTTATTATTATTATTATTATTATTATTATTATTATTATTGTTGTTGTTGTATTGCCTTAAGTTAAGCAGACATTGACTAATAATCAAAGATGTCTATTTTCAGTAATAAATAAAATTGCTTGTTGGAGATGAAACATAATAATGTCGAAAATGATAAGGTATAATAATACTAATGTCACTACTGATACTACTGCAATTACTTTAGCAGCTGATACTAGCAAAATAACCAATGTAAACGTAAGAAGACCACCCACCTACTGAATAACTAATATAACAATCAGTATGTGCCAATAAGGAAACCACAACAATTTTAAAGCTCTATGAGGAAAAGACAGACCGTTTTATTTGGAGGGGAAAAAAGCTTTGAAGCGAGTGGCAACGCCACTTAGATTTGAAAGTGTTAAGTTGGTTCCTCCAGGCTACGCCACCGGTACTCTGATGTTGATGTCTGTGATTAGGCGAAAACATGCCAGTGTACCAAGACTCCTACCCTCCCTCTCTGTATATATATATATATATATATATATATATATATATATATATATATATATATATATATATATATATATATATATATATATATATATATATATATATATATATATATATATATATATATATATATATATATATATATATATATATATATATATATATATATATATATATATATATATATATATATATATATATATATATATATATATATATATATATATATATATGTGTGTGTGTGTGTGTGTGTGTGTGTGTGTGTGTGTGTGTGTGTGTGTGTGTATGTGTGTGTGTGTGTGTGTATTAACTTTACGTCAGGATATGACTGAATGTGACAGAAGACAAACAGTCTGATTAAGAAAAACGTGACATCACACTAGGAACCATTATCGGAAAACTTTGAAAGTCAATGAAAAACTCTCTACGTGTCACACATGGCCCAGAAAAAGCATATATGATTTCGATTGATAGGTAATTTGTAGATAAAAATTATGAATCAATAGTAAATGAGATATGTTGTTGAGAAGAGTTTAAAGTGTTGATCATGAGGAACCGCAGAGCGCTGAATCTGCAAGGATGGAACTATGCAGTGGTTGTATGTTCTCGTCCAAGAGCGGAGTTCACGAAATCTCCCCATTTCTATTTCTCAGTCAATGTCTCATCCGAATAGCAATGAGGATCCTCCAGAAATAACCGAAACAAATTGTGGCTATTTGTTTCCTCAGGATATTGCGGTGCCTCTGTTTCGCGGTCTCTCGTGAGAGATTCCAGGACGTGTGAGATTTCGAGTCTGTTTGGATTCTGTGAGAGCGATGTGCTGCATGTTTTATGTGCTTATTCAGATTCTAAATGAAAGAACCTTTTTCACGCCCGCTGTCGTAATGAGGAAATAAATTAGGTTAGGCGTTTATAACGTATTATGCTATAATAAGGTCAAACTGAAAGTTAAAAAGATCAAATAAATAAAATTTGGAGTGCGCATTATTATTATTATTATTATCATCATTAGTTAATATGTAAAAGGGCCAATATGAAACAAGCCTTACAGAGACAACAGAAATACTATTAGATATTTAGAATTAGAAACAGATAAATAGATACACAGGTTGTATTAGAGGTTAGGAAAATTAAGGCCCTGACAGAACTGGAAAAGCTTACCTTACATAAATGAAATACACATTTCAATTGTACTTGCAAAGGGAACGAGCTATTAGACCAATTCTCTTAAGTTTCTATTCTTATCTCAGACAGGTCGTTTCGAGCGGACAAAAGAATGTCACCCTTATCTCGTCTCTTGCAGAAAGGAATATTAAAACATTTTTCAAAATATAACTAAGTACATTAATATACAAATACTAAAAGCATGGATGATCAGATATTTTCTATCATGAAGAATATCAAATGCAGAAAAATATTTTGGAAGTCTTAAAAATGAGTTTTCTTAAAATAAATATCCAGATAAAAAGTGGGAAAACTTCTTTAGAAAAGCGGTAATCTATTGTTAAGGAATTTATCATTGAAATGGGGAGTCTGCGTTCCTTACACACAATCAAAATGGGTTTATTAAGAGATATATTTCATATCTGAGTTGTTATTTTTCGTTATCGTCTAAAAAAGCTAACTGTACTTTTTTCTGCCATTCACATACATAGTCTTATTGGTACCTCAAATTAAATCAATGGTAAAATTGTTTCGCATGAACCATACACGAGACAATTCTATAATTCCATTTATATTTACTATTTTGTTTTATAGTATCCATGCAGACATTACCTTCTGATTTATGTCACATGCCCTCGAAATGCATAAAACTACTTAAGTGAGTAAGTTACTGAGGGGAAATTGAGAGCTACATAAATTTGAATGTAAAAGAGACATGGGATCTTTACGCGATAATGGCCCCCAGCAAAG
>NC_089741.1:13686731-13709231 GCF_040412425.1 Macrobrachium rosenbergii | reverse complement strand
TATCATCACCGTGATTCATATACAATCGAAAAGCTACAAACGTCCTTTAATATCTAATTCACTCTCTCAGGTAATATATTTTCATATATGTTACGAAGGAATTTTAGTTGATAATAAGTCCACCGTCCGTGGTCGAACCAGCGACGACGAGGAATCAGGACTATAGTGACACACTAACCAGTCGGCCACAAGAGAGGTATAAGTGAATACCATCTCCCATCAACTCACCCGTCGAACTCAGGTGTTTTGCGTTTGGAGACGATATCCACCACCTCTGCCATGTTGGCCCGTGTAGTGCGTTTCTCGACGTAGCCATATTATGACTATTTATCATATCACCGTGATTCAAATACAATCAGAAAGCTACAAACGTCCTTTAATATCTAATTCACTCTACCTCGAGTAATATATTTTCATATATATGTTACCGAAGGAATTTTAGTTGATAATAAGTCCACCGTCCCGTGGGTCGAACCAGCGTTAGTGTCACTGTAGTCCTGATTCCTCGTACGTCGCTGGTTCTTTGCGGGACGATGGACTCATTATCAACTCAAAATTCCTTCCGCAACATATATGAAAATATATTACTTCCGAGTAAGTGAATTAGATATTAAAGGACGTTTGTAGCTTTCTGATTGTATATGAATCACGGTGATGTGATAAATAGTCATAATATGGCTACGTGCGACAAAAATGCACTACACGGTCAACATGGCAGAGGTGGTGGATATCGCCTCCAAACGCAAAACACCTGAGTTCGGACGGGTGAGTTGATGGGGAGATGGTATTCACTTATACCTCTCTTGTGGCTGACTGGTTAGTGTGTCACTGTAGTCCTGATTCCTCGTCCGTCGCTGGTCTGACCTCACGGGACGGGTGGACTTATTATCAACTAAAATTCCTCTTCGTAACATATATGAAAATATATTACTTCGGGAGGTAGAGTGAATTAGATATTAAAGGACGTTTGTAGCTTTGATTGTATATGAATCACGGTGATGTGATAATAGTCATAATATGGCTACGCATGATAAACGCACTACACGGGTCAACATGGCAGAGGTGGGTGGATATCGCTCCAAACGCAAAACACCTGAGTTCGACGTGGTGAGTTGATGGGAGATGGTATTCACTTATACCTCTTGTGGCGGACTGGTTAGTGTGTCACTGTAGTCCTGATTCCTAGTCCGTCGCTGGTTCGACCCCACGGACGGTGGACTTATTATCAACTCAAAATTCTCTTCATAACATATATGAAAATATATTACTTCCGAGGTAGAGTGAATTAGATATTAAAGGACGTTTGTAGCTTTCGATTGTATGTGAATCACGGTGATGTGATAAATAGTCATATGGCTACGCGCAATACAAACGCACTACACGGTCAACATGGCAGAGGTGGGTGGATATCGTCTCCAAACGCAAAAACACCTGAGTTCGACGGGTGAGTTGATGGGAGATGGTATTCACTTATACCTCTTGTGGCCGACTGGTTAGTGTGTCACTGTAGTCCTGATTCCTCGTCCGTCGCTGGTTCTGACCCACGGGACGGTGGACTTATTATCAACTAAAATTCCCCTTCGGTAACATATATGAAAATATATTACTTCCGAGGTAGAGTGAATTAGATATTAAAGGACGTTTGTAGCTTTCTGATTGTATATGAATCACGGTGATGTGATAAATAGTCATAATATGGCTGTGACAAACGCACTACACGGTCAACATGGCAGAGGTGGGTGGATATCGTCTCCAAACGCAAAACACCTGAGTTCGACGGTGAGTTGATGGGAGATGGTATTCACTTATACCTCTTGTGGCCGACTGGTTAGTGTGTCACTGTAGTCCTGATTCCTCGTCCGTCGCTGGTTCGACCCCACGGACGGTGGACTTATTATCAACTAAAATTCCCCTTCGGTAACATATATGAAAATATATTACTTCCGAGGTAGAGTGAATTAGATATTAAAGGACGTTTGTAGCTTTCTGATTGTATATGAATCACGGTGATGTGATAAATAGTCATAATATGGCTACGTGCGACAAACGCACTACACGGTCAACATGGCAGAGGTGGGTGGATATCGTCTCCAAACGCAAAACACCTGAGTTCGACGGGTGAGTTGATGGGAGATGGTATTCACTTATACCTCTCTTGTGGCCGACTGGTTAGTGTGTCACTGTAGTCCTGATTCCTCGTCCGTCGCTGGTTCAACCCCACGGGACGGTGGACTTATTATCAACTAAAAATTCCCCTTCGGTAATATATATGAAAATATATTACTTCCGAGGTAGAGTGAATTAGATATTAAAGGACGTTTGTAGCTTTCTGATTGTATATGAATCACGGTGATGTGATAAATAATCATAATATGGCTACGCGTGACAAACGCACTACACGGTCAACATGGCAGAGGTGGGTGGATATCGTCTCCAAACGCAAAACACCTGAGTTCGACGGGTGAGTTGATGGGAGATGGTATTCACTTATACCTCTCTTGTGGCCGACTGGTTAGTGTGTCACTGTAGTCCTGATTCCTCGTCCGTCGCTGGTTCAACCTCACGGACGGTGGACTTATTATCAACTAAAAATTCCCTTCGTAATATATATGAAAATATATTACTTCCGAGGTAGAGTGAATTAGATATTAAAGGACGTTTGTAGCTTTCTGATTGTATATGAATCACGGTGATGTGATAAATAATCATAATATGGCTACGCGTGACAAACGCACTACACGGTCAACATGGCAGAGGTGGGTGGATATCGTCTCCAAACGCAAAACACCTGAGTTCGACGGGTGAGTTGATGGGAGATGGTATTCACTTATACCTCTCTTGTGGCCGACTGGTTAGTGTGTCACTGTAGTCCTGATTCCTCGTCCGTCGCTGGTTCGACCCCACGGGACGGTGGACTTATTATCAACTAAAAATTCCCCTTCGGTAACATATATGAAAATATATTACTTCCGAGGTAGAGTGAATTAGATATTAAAGGACGTTTGTAGCTTTCTGATTGTATATGAATCACGGTGATGTGATAAATAGTCATAATATGGCTACGTGCGACAAACGCACTACACGGTCAACATGGCAGAGGTGGGTGGATATCGTCTCCAAACGCAAAACACCTGAGTTCGACGGGTGAGTTGATGGGAGATGGTATTCACTTATACCACTCTTGTGGCCAACTGGTTAGTGTGTCACTGTAGTCCTGATTCCTCGTCCGTCGCTGGTTCGATTCACGGACGGTGGACTTATTATCAACTCAAAATTCCCTTCGGTAACATATATGAAAATATATTACTTCCGAGGTAGAGTGAATTAGATATTAAAGGACGTTTGTAGCTTTCTGATTGTATATGAATCACGGTGATGTGATAAATAGTCATAATATGGCTACGTGTGACAAACGCACTACACGGTCAACATGGCAGAGGTGGGTGGATATCGTCTCCAAACGCAAAACACCTGAGTTCGACGGGTGAGTTGATGGGAGATGGTATTCACTTATACCTCTTGTGGCCGACTGGTTAGTGTGTCACTGTAGTCCTGATTCCTCGTCCGTCGCTGGTTCGACCCACGGGGACGGTGGACTTATTATCAACTAAAAATTCCCCTTGGTAACATATTTGAAAATATATTACTTCCGAGGTAGAGTGAATTAGATATTAAAGGACGTTTGTAGCTTTCTGATTTATATATATATATATATATATATATATATATATATATATATATATATATATATATATATATATATATATATATATATATATATATATATATATATATATTACACACGCACATGCACACACACACACACACACACACACACACACACACACACACACACACACACACATATATATATATATATATATATATATATATATATATATATATATATATATATATATATATATATATATATATATATATATATATATATATATATATATATATATATATATATATATATATATATATATATATATATATATATATATATATATATATATATATATATATAATATATATATATATATATATATATATTATATATATATATATATATATATATATATATATATATATATATATATATATATATATATATATATATATATATATATATATATATATATATATATATATATATATATATATATATATATATATATATATATATATATATATATATATATATATATATATATATATATATATATATATATATATGGCCTTTGACGATCACAATTGATCTCACCCTGGGGCATCTTCGCCAACAAAGCATCACTGAAATGGGGTTTAGTTTAACCAGGATGGGTCCTTCCCCATTCTCGCTCTGTTAGCTAGCCAAGAGCCTACGGCGTCTCTGCTTTTTTGTGAAAACAGATGATTCCTATGCAGGGTCCCGAAACCAGTTATTACGATGCTGACTGTAGGAAACACGCCAGTGCTGAAGGTGTTCCTCGATGCGTAAGTTCCTGCCACGCTACAATTCACAGGTGGGAAAATCAATTTCGCATATGTGGTAGGCATTGCACTTACGGGATTTTAGGCCACGCCAGAGGTTGCCGCTGAGGAATATGTGAAATCGGTATCACTGCTTCCCCACGTCGAGGTATCCAATGGCAAGAAGAGACTTCCCGCTCGAAGCTCTTTCTTCTCGTGTCTCCTACGTCTGCGTTGACCTGGCTTCCTCGTTTTCTGGAAATTGATCATTTGTCTTCACAAAGAAGGAGAGCCCGCCTCCATACGGATGAACTGTGTCTGATTTATCCCAAGTTTTCTAATCGGACACGCGACGCATCTGGATTCCAGAGACATTTTCGTCTCCACTGAGCTGCTCCAGTCTTCGGGATTTGTTGGGATTCCCGGGAATGTCAGGGACTTCCAGTAGATGGCAGTGATTTGGAATAATTCTTCATCTCTTTTTCTAACTATATGTATGTATGTAAAATTATGTATAATTGTATGTATAAATAAATAAAGCTCCGCTAGAACATGAGGCTCTGTAAGCAGGGCCCGGGGATTCTCTAGAGACGCTGGAGCTAGTCTTGTGAAAGTTCCCGGAAGGTCGACACGATATGCCTCAATTACTCAACTTCTTTTCACGTGTTTGTGTGTATGTGTGCTTATATAGTGATTCGTTTTCTAGTTTATCTTTTTTCTGAAAGAAAATTTAATGTAAATATATTTTAATTTCATCACGAATTTCAATAATGACGGCTTTTCATTAATAAGCTGAATAATTGATAACAGGTGCCAAGAATCTGAATATAAACAGGCGACTTCACCAAACATTTGCGAAAGATAAAGTCATGTAACGTTTGACCTGTTTTATACATACATGCATATATACATACATACATACATACATACATATCTATCTAGATATATAAATACACACAAAAATCTGTACATACTTATACTGCGTTTGCGTGTAAACAATATGTACAGGTTTTATGTGTGTGTGTGTGTATATGTATATATATATATATATATATATATATATATATATATATATATATATATATATATATATATATATATATATATATATATATATATATATATATATATATATATATGGAGATTCTATACAAATATGCACACAAACTATTCGATACTAATTACCTAATGCAGAATGTGAGGCCTATTTTCTTTGGAGGTGAATGTGACCCCGCTTGACATTTGTGGCAGACGAAAGATAACGCGATCTTAATTAATGGTGATGATGCGGATGTAGACACGATGTTTGAAGCCAAGAATCTTGCTGCGTTTCCAATCGGTGGTTAACTGCCTTTCAGCATTTCCTTATTCTAGCCTTTTTAATAGAATAAGTTACAATCAATATAAGGTCATATTCATGAATAACGCATGTAACTATTTATGAATCAAGATGTTTTACAGAAAATGAAAGTAAACAAGTAAAAAATGCGCGGAAATTTCTTCAGCTCAATCGAGCTTTCTGTACAGCATATAATGAAGGCCGCCGAAAATAGATCTATCTGTTGGTGGTCTCGGTATAATGCTGTATGAGCAGCGGCCCATGAATCTTTAACTACTGGCCGGTGGTGGCCTGTCCTATATTGTTGCCAGATGCACGATTATGGCTAAATTTAACCTTAAGTAAAATGAAAACTACTGAGGCTAGAGGGCTGAAGTCTGGTATGTTTGGTGATTGGAGGTGGATGATGAACATGCCAATTTGCAGGCCTCTAGCCTCAGTAATATTTAAGATCTGAGGGCGGACGGACAGACAAAGCCGGCATAATAGTTTTCTTTCACAGAAGACTAAAAATGAATAACATGCGATTATAATGATTCCAAAGTCATAAAAATATAACATATGCAATCTTGCAAGTAATTGCTACTCGAAATAAGTGGCCAATAAAAATTTTGGAAAATGAACAGCGTTTTTAAAATGACTCATAAAAGTGCAAATCAGATCCCTCGGGGTTAGAAATAAAACACGAAAATACGTGGTAAGACATTTCATCGGTTTGTGCTCGTTGATCTAAGCGCTGAAGAAAAGAAAAGAACCAGAATTCTTTTATTTCGTTTTAAATCTTTATCCTAAAGCCATAATGAGTTTAGCGCTCCATCCTCTTTTATTCCACTTGTCTCGCCTGAACATTTTTCCCAACCATCTGCAAGTTCATTTATTACATCGCTTTAACATTTATGTTGTAGATTTCTATTACTATGCATCAGTCTTCTTGAAGATGACCTTAGAAAACCATGGCGAGACTGGCCAGGCTTTATACCCAGGGTTTCATTTTTCTCCGTGGCACACACATGTACACATACGGCTAATGGGACAAGCGACCTCATGTTTTTTAATAGCCCACGGGCGCCCACCCGCCCCCCCTCCCCCCCAAAAAAATACAAAATGAGGAAAAAACAGAAAGAAGAAGGGCAGGGCTTAAACTAGGCGTTAACAAACCTGACTCTCAATGAAGGTAGTTCTAAAGCTTGGCAAGGATAGGAACTGAAAGGAAAATGTGAGAAGAGGTTATCAGACAGTTACTACAGATCCACCTAAGAGGATGGCAATCCTTTGTGAAAACTCACTGTGCCACTGTTGATCTCAGTAGTGAATTATGTAAACATAGGTAGTCGACTAAGGTGGGTAGCCACCTAATGTGAATAAAGGATATGGAGCTGATATACAGTGTGTGTGTGTGTGTGTGTGTGCGTGAGGTCTGTGTGTGTCAGTGTATCCCAGAAATACATGCTGCACCATCTTTCTTTCCAAATGAAGGCCTGGTTTTCGTTCTAAATAATTCTTAGTTCAATTTCTGATTTTCTCCTAGAGCAGTGTGAACTTTACCTGACTTTCCTCAGCTGCCAAAGATATTCTGAATGTTTATTTACTCTGGAGTTGGTCGGGACGTTTTTGAAAAGGAGATTCCCTTCGAGCAGATGTCAGATAAAAGCTGAATAACCCTCTTCCTGTGCAGTTAATCGCTCTGCAGTAACAGCAGATTTCTGTAATGATTTCTCCTCTCTCTCGTTTTTCCTTTTCTCCTTATTTCTGAATAGGCGTGAACATTCTCTTCAGTTCACACATTTTCTAATGTTCTTGTCACAACTGATGTTTTGATCCGTAGCTTCCATTCTTTTTACTGCTTGTTTTAATTCTTCATAATCAGCAACATTTCATTTTAAAAAACACAATATATGAGCAGTAATAAATGAAAAATATATAATCACGATGAAAAGTTTAATATCGAATTATTCCTAAAATCGCGATATTGTTGGCCTAATGTCCTCTTCCTCTCCGGTGGTCAGAACAGTCATTATGTCATTGCATTCAGCCTTCAGATTGTGTCGGGGGTCGACATTCACCAGATTGCCTCTTCGACGGGTTTTACCTTTTATTCTGTCGACCTTTGAGGTCTCGCATCTTCTGCCTTTTCTGTTTCTTAGATGAAAGAAAATAATGTATCGCGGCTTCTTTTGGAACTGACTCTGATACATTTTCTTCCCTCTTTTTCTGGCATTCCCCCTGAAAAGAAATATAGAATTTAGGCCAAAGGCCAAGCGCTTGGACCTATGAGGTCACTCAGCGCTGAAACGGAAACTGGGAGTAGAAAGGTTTTGGGAGGGGTAACACGAGGAAACCCTCGCAGTTGCACTATGCAACAAATGTTAAGAGAGTTTGGATAGCAAAATGGAAGAAAGAGAATATGAATGGAGGTACAATAAAAGGAATGATAGGGGTTGCAGCTAGGGACTGATGGAAAGCTGCAATGAACCGTAAGTAATGCTTACAGTGCACCGCGTGAAGTGCACTGACGGCACTACCACCCATTTGTCTAATTTCAAGACTATGATGCTACAATCATTTTATATCCTTTTAAACCCTATGGAAAATGTAGGAAAATGCTGCCGTGAAAAATATAGGCGTCATCAAAAAATGATACTCCCGACCAAAAGGCATTATATATATGAGAAGCAATTTGGGCGACAAGAATGTAGGGTACCGTAACGGAACAACAGGCAGGGGCAACGATTCACAAGTGCGTTTAATTTCTCATTCTTAAAACCACTGTCAGAGTAAAGGTCGTAGTTAATCGTGTGCTTCAGAACATTTGCAGACCGGAACAGAATATTATTTCTGAAGGCATTTCCTGTCCTAATCGGGGGTAAGAAGCGAGGACTTTAAAGCAAGGAAAAAATAGATGTTTGCTTTTCCAAAGTTATCCGAAGTGCCTGATGCTGAAATACAATGAGAGATTCCCCGGGAGAATACGAAGGAAATACTTGATGAAGAGAAATTTCAGTTTGTAAGATTTTAATATTTTCAGCCTAAAAGAAGGAATGAAAGTTTAACAGACTAAAAGATGGGTAAATGTGAAAACACGTGAAATCAAGAAAGAAAAGGCATTGATTTTTTTATTTCACACACTTCCACACACACACACACACACACACACACACACACACACACACACACACACACACACACACACACACATATATATATATATATATATATATATATATATATATATATATATATATATATATATATATATATATGTATGTTACACAGTCGAGAGGAAATTTCATTGCTTACCTTTTGCTAAAAAGTCGAGAAGTCCCATCTATTGGTGGCTTGATAATGACCACATCAAAAGGCTACTGACAAAATACATACACACTCTCTCTCTCTCTCTCTCTCTCTCTCTCTCTCTCTCTCTCTCTCTCTCTCTCTCTCTCGGGTCTACAGCGAAGCAAGCGTTACCCAAAATGATTTATTTGACAAAAATCTAACTTAAATGGATTGCAAGAAACAAGAGGTGAAATAAAATGGAATACTATCGTTCATCAAGTGATCAAACATATTAAAGTCCACCATAATCAACTAATTATTCTCTCAACATCGTTTTCCCACAATAGGTCAAAATAAGTCAAAGTCCAGTACATTCCCAATGAGTACATCTTTAACCTCTTTCTCGGCAAAGCATCTGAAGAAGTCCAATAACACCCTTATTAAACAAATGCATAAAATAAAGATATGGGAATTCCTCCCATGATACATATAAAGTACACACATTGCAAAAATGGTCAAATTCAAGTGATAAATATGTTAAATGAAAAGTGCAATCTACAGTTTAGGAAATCTAAAATGTTTCCTGCCTCCAAACAGCAAAGTTGACAATTCTTAATCGACAGGTCTCAAACCACAGAGTCTTCACTGAAGACTTCTAATAATTTTTGGTGTTGATCTCCGAATGACAATTTGTGTGACAACTAATCCCTTCACACCCTGGGACTCCGCTCCGAAAAAACACATGTGTGAACACATTATCCAGAACCTGGACATTTCCGGCGAACGCACTCATAAGGTCTTGTCGTAAGGCAGGGATGTTCTTACGTCTCAAAAATATCTGACGTATTTAACACATAATACAATTTTACTAATTAGGAAATGCCCCAGACACCAGCTAAACATCCTCTCAATGAACTTCCCAATGCCTTTAGCCGCACTAAACAATCAAACATCTACTGTGTATTGTAATTCATAAAATACTTTTGACCTATAAGCTTTTCAGATATATAAAGTCAATATCATCATCCACCCTCACCTTGGAGTCTGTAAGGTGTCTGTTCTATACTTCTCCCACCCACTCTCTCTCTCTCTCTCTCTTTCCACAGAATTTTATTAACATTTTGTCTCTTCCTTCATAGTCAGGAAGTAAAGCTAACCTGAGAATTATCGTATCATTGTACAATAATTGTTTGTATAAATTATATAGAAGCTTGTCACAATATCAATACTATTGAATTTGCACACATGTTCATGTGGTCATTTGTCCTTATTTCACTTTTATGCATTACATGTAATGCTTTAAATACTTCTATATTATATACCTGTGAGAGAGAGAGAGAGAGAGAGAGAGAGAGAGAGAGAGAGAGAGAGAGAGAGAGAGAGAGAGAGAGAGAGAGAACTAAGTACAGAAAATCTTAAGACAATATTTAAGGCAAGAAATATTACCATTTAGCCACTAATAAACACGATCTTGTACTACAGAGTGCTTATTATTAAGACATAACATTTATAGAAGCACCCTGTCACAACAGCACAGTGATCTTCACTAGGTCAGCCTCTTGAACAGGAATGGTCATAATAATCCATAACAGTTAATTGTATTATTGTACTAGCATTCAAATGCTCATTTCAAGTAATGTTAAAAATATTCGTAAAAAAAGCTTGTGTATTCGTATACTTTTCTGTACAACGAAACTAATCAACTGGTTTTGAAGTTTTCTAAAATTTTCACGTGAACACTGTATCATTTTGTTATTTTCTTTAGATAAAAGCATGTAACATATTCATCTTCAGTATTTCACCACACTTGGTAACATATTAGATTTTAACATGCTATCCGGCATTGTTCAAATCCAAAGGAAATAAGAAGAATTGTTCCACGAACCTCCCTTTGTGAGAGGCAAACTTCAGTCGTCACAGCCTGAGGGACATTTAACGAGATCATAAAGCAGAAAACTGTCGAGTGAATTCTTCTTCGCCGACATTTGCCTGCAAATGCTTCTTTTGGTTCCAGTTTGATACGCTTCCGGCGTCTTGGTCAAGAGGTTCACGGAGTGAGAGGATGATTTTGAAGCAAACTTCGACAGAAAGGAATGAAATGTTTTTAAGAAATAGCCCTTGAGTAAAAGTAGTAGCAGAACAGGGGGAATAAATTGATATCTGAAGGAATTCAGAAAAAAATTCTTACAATAATAAGCCGCCCCATCAATATCGTAATATTCTTCTTGACTATCTTATTTCTGAGAAAATTGTATGTAACAAAAGAAGGACATACTCAATGAAGTCGAAAACTTGTAGAAGACAAAGAAGTATGCTCAAATTTAGGGCCTCAACGCATACTAGGAGACTCTAAAGACGCCAAGTGAGAAACGATGCCTCTATTCCGGTAATATCCTCGAAGTGTGAATCAGGGTTTGTTGGACTCTCGTCTTTGGGTCTTCCTGGGGCTTAAGCTCACAAGTCTCGTAGCTCTGAGGGCGAAAATAATATGTATCTATAAGCGCTTGTGGAGTTCATCTTGACCATTCCACCAATACTCAGAGAATGTGGATATGAGAAAATATAGAATTCAGGTTCCAAATACAACTTGCAATCTGTGAGGTTATTTGGGACCTTCTGCTTTCGCAGTCTTGACAACCTTGTTCTCAGTGCCTGCACTTTCTCCTTTAAGCCACACTGCTGTGTCGACACCTCTGCTTCAGCTTGAGCAGTTTCTGTAATTAAATTAGAAAAATGTATGAGTTTATGCTTCATAGCACACATCTCAACACACACCATGAGCACTATCTTTGATCCTCAATCATCACACTGAGGCTATTCTGATTTTAGGTGCAAGGATTCCATATGCTAGATAAATATCACAGTTAAAATTTATTACCATTCATGGAACTGCTGTCATGGTCTTCTACTGCAGCAGACCGTCCCCGATCGTGTGGCTGCTTTCTCCTCACATCACCACTCTTTAGGGGGTTAAGGCAGTCAATCAACCACAGTATGCTATTTGGCAGCAACTTGAATTTCCTGTAGTTTTAAAATATATTATCATCTTCTATACATTTTCCAGGTTCTACTTTGCAGAAAAGACTAGATCAACACAGTGTGACCAAAGTGATCATTTACAATCCATGGTTTGTTATTATTAATAAGTTGGTGAGCCATGGTGGCAAAATACAGTATTGGCCTGTAGTCAACAACAATGAAATGTAGGTATTCCTGTAATTACCTGTCACTGGGTTTTGGTGGGATGGCAAAATGATCACTTGAAACTCTCGCCACTTCATCCTGATCTGGACTTTGCCCACAACAGGTCCTCTCTCCGGAGGTTTCTAATCCATTCTGCACACCTGAAATAAATTCAGTAGTTCCAGGTCATTTTTCATACATGATGATATAAAGAGACTGATCTATGATATTACAATGTATATACTGTAGGTACAGCAGGGATCTCTACACAACATATTATCACAGGTATTAGGCAAGCTTATAAACAAGTACAGTGTATAGGAGCTTGCATGATGGGACTGACTGTAATTTTAGAATTTTGCATCAACTTTATAATTGCTTTGGGGTAGTTTTATGAATAAACATTCTATCCCACACATCCTACATGGCCCACCTGTCTGTTTACGAGTGTAATAATTGTAAAAGTCTGGTGTAATGAACCGTAGATAACACATAGCAGTAAACAAGCTACTTACAAGCAGATGGGCTGACAAATAATGTGCTCACCTCGTGTTGTCCTTTAGGAAGAGTGAAGGCCCTTCTTTGGTAGTTTTTGTATGTATTTGTACAGTTAATGGCAGAACACTGTTCCTTTTAGTCAGAGGTTTCTTGGTGTGGTCTGTGTGGTGTAAATGATCCATGGAGATAATTTGGTGTAGACTCGACTGCAGTGACAGAATGATGCGTCTTTAGCAACCTCCAGTTACACACAATCAAAATGGCCGCCGGCGCTCAGCCAATTACACTGCAGCACATAGGAAGTCGGCCCTCTCTATGGTTCTCTCTGCATGGTCATACAGTAGTATTCCTTAGAAAAATTATTTATGAACCTGAATATAGTTATATTTACATTTTATATATCTTTACATATATATATATATATATATATATATATATATATATATATATATATATATATTTATATATCTATACATATACAGTAACTCTATATATATATATATATATATATATATATATATATATATATATCTCTCTATATATATCTTATACATAATCCATGAACTAACAAGGAGGGTACATTATTTCGTCTCAAACAGCAGTATCACTAATAATAATTTCATGTTTACTTTTAAATATCTTCCTCGCTTTTCGTACAACTGCCCATTTCGTAATAATTTGTAAAATTGTAATTGCATTATAATGAGTCTTATTTTAAATGGAAGTCTTCACCAATGCTCCTTAATATTCAAAAACAATTTTGTTTCTCCAGAATATCAAATTTAAAGAAATAAGTAAAGTCAAAATTGGACCTTGCAGATCATTATTTATCAAGGAACTGCATTTGCAAAGAGTCTTGCAAACCCAGAGTAAGAAATTCTTGGGAATCTATATTTTAAGATCTGCAAATATCGTGCAATAAACTTTTATGACTGACATTTATGAAGGTAGTAAATATCGACAGATTTGTCCCACATATCTTTGGCTAATGATAAGACGAGGGTCTCTCTCTCTCTCTCTCTCTCTCTCTCTCTCTCTCTCTCTCTCTCTCTCTCTCTCTCTCTCTTCAATGAATATTTATCAAATGTCGTAACAAGCAGCATCATAATAGTGCTCTATGGGTCTTGCCTGGATTTATATATGGAAAATAATCTCTCTCTCTCTCTCTCTCTCTCTCTCTCTCTCTCTCTCTCTCTCTCTCTGACTAATAATAAATATGTGTGGCTAAGCATAAAAAGCAACCGTAATATTATATAGTTACTTGCTTTGATTTATGTTAAGTCTCTCTCTCTCTCTCTCTCTCTCTCTCTCTCTCTCTCTCTCTCTCTCTCTCTCTCTCTCTCTCTCTGACTAATAATAAATATGTGTGGTGAGTATAAAAAGCAACTTCATGTCTGCCCTATAGTTCACCACTTGATTTATGTTCGTCTCTCTCTCTCTCTCTCTCTCTCTCTCTCTCTCTCTCTCTCTCTCTCTCTCTCTCTCTCTCTCTCTCTCTCTCTCTAGGGAAAGCCATTGACATATGCCGTGCATCCTAGCTACTACTTCTGCAAAGCTATTCAAGTCTAATGGTCACTTGCATCTGTCGTTGTGAAGATTATGTCAGAGTCTAAATTGTGCACTTGTAATAGAATCTCTGTAACCTTTAAAGTCCGTTAGTTTGCATCCTTCTTTTGCATTTGCGATTCTAACTGAATTCAATCGCCTTTATGTTTAACCTGCTTGCCAACAGAGAGCAGCACCTTCGATTCACCTTCTTCTTCTTCTTCAGCTTGTTCTTGTGAAGAATAGGCAGTGTCGGTGTTCATTTTTGGCACTAGTTGTTCGTTTCAGTGAATTAGATAATAACAGGAGTGGAGGGAGTTGGAGCTCTAATAATATTTCTTGATTTGGGAGAGTCTTGAAGAGTGGCACCTGGAATGGGTAACGTTTTATTATTATTATTATTATTATTATTATTATTATTATTATTATTATTATTATTAGTTCCTTGAAAAGAACGGCACGTTGTTTGCCGTTGGGCTTATTCAGAGTGCCATTCTTTTCAAGGAAGTTTTCATCAAAGATGGGCTTCTTCCAAGACATTATTATTATTATTATTATTATTATTATTATTATTATTATTATTATTATTATTATTATTATTATGCATAAACAAGATTAAGATACCCAGTAGGAAAAGGATCCCAGAACGGATAAAAAATAGTTTCAAGAAAAATCGTTATCACAGAAATTACAAAGAACATCAAATGACATAAAGCAATCAAACTGAGAAATGAGATCAATGTGAGTCTCATCAACAAAATTGCAATAATAATAATAATAATAATAATAATAATAATAATAATAATAATAATAATAATAATAATAATAGCGTTCAAATTATTTAGAAATTGTTATCATGCATAATAGTTTATTAATTAATGGCTTGAGGTTCTTGAAATTTTCGAATTAAAACCAGGAAAAGAAATACTCTATATTTTCACGTTTTTTTAGAAGAAATTAATAATATAAGAATATAGATAACGATAAATAGAATAAAATATAAAATATAAAATATAAAACATATATTTATGCATATATATATGTGTATATATATACATACATACATATATATATATATATATATATATATATATATATATATATATATATATATATATGCTATATATATATATATATATATATATATATATATATATATATATATATATATATACATATACATATATATATATATATATATATATATATATATATATATATATATATATATATATATATATATATATAATAATGTATATATATATATATATATATATATATATATATATATATATATATATATATACTAAAAGTAATAGAGAAATCCTTTAGGAATCACCATTACCCAGTCATTTTCAATTTCGTTCGCGTTATAGATTTCAGAAATGTCTCATTTTTCTCAGGTTAATTCGGAAGAGTTTACCTTCCAGTTCACAGGCACCCCGGGCCAGCGAAAGCCTTGGGTGACACTTCCACGAAGATTAATCCAGTTATATCCATTAACCCTAATTTGATCCTGAAAGTTAAACTAATCTCGAGAAGCCATAATGATATTAAATGATGTGACTGACTCGCGTGGTTGGTGCATGACTGGGAATATAAATATAAATATATATAAATATATATATATATATTGTTACGTGTGATGGTCTTGGTTGATCATGTATTATTCAATTTACGTAATTTTTCACGGCCTGCAAACCAAGATTACCGTAACACTGCCGCTGAAGCAAAAGTTAACCTCAAAGACAGGCGTTAATTAGCCAAAAGGTCGCCAGTTAAGGGTTATTAACCTTAACAAGAATATTTGAGATGAATTTGATTTTAAACGCAACGGTTCTTCCATTCGGACCTTGAGGGCATACCATGTCGAGATTTAACACAGTTTTGTACCTAAATCCCTAGGTATTTTACTGGAATAACGAGGTTGAAGCTAACAATAAAATGATGGCTTAATCTGAACTTTGTAAACACATATACCTAAGTGGTGGCTGAAGGAAGAAAACAAGAAAAAATGTGAAATACAGAAAAGTACTAGTCAATCGACGAAGCTTCAACGAATCGGACTTACCGTGAATGTCGGTGGCTCTTAGCGAGGATCAGGGTCGTATTCTGGCAGTCTTCCCAATTCACTAATTAAGATGAACGTAGGAGAGAAAGTAATAAAGAATAAAGAATATCGTTCGGACATGCGCTGGCGTCCTGCTGTTTAGTGACGTGGGATCTCTCCTGACTGACCCGACCTGCGCTTCGTTCCCACCAGAGAGGCTTATACGCCCGGAGCAATCCGACCTTGACAAAGGCATCGTCGAATGCATAGAATAAAGCTTAAGAGCCACCATAACTAGGGTCATTGGCGTAAACCCTCTCTGAGCTTAGGTCCCTAATGCCTAGCATATTTTTGTTTACAAACTTTCCAGCCTATGGGGTTAAATGCTAAATCATACTATTCTTTCTCCAACGGATGTTAAGTTTGAACTGAAAGCGCTTCCTAGCATTAAGGACGAAAGCAATTTCCCTGTCTCAGTCAGGCTGATATTTCTATCCCCTAAATGTTCGAGGGCGAACAGCGTAAATATTTATAAGCTCCCCCTTTAAGAGGGCCTTCCTCCTTTTCGGGCGTGAAGGTCTATAAACTCAGCTGTTCGCCTCTCGTAGGTTACTCTCCTTCCTGAGCAGATTAGTCTGGTTAGCCTACCTAGCTACAAACTACCTAACCCTAGATAGGACATGAGCTATAATCACTACTTAACCTAATTCTAATAGTACTAGAAAGGTGCTCACGGTTTTATAGGCTACCTCCTACAATCAAGATGTGTTTTAGACCTAGCCTGAAGTGGTACATTCTATGATATTCCCTAGCCTAACCTATCTAACTTGACCGTAGCACCAACATAAGTTAATATTCTAACTAGAATTACAACATGGTTTATGTTTTAATACAATTAAAATTTATAGTTAATTCTTGAGGTTGCCTCATATGATAAATGGGTGCCTCACTGAGTCTTAGGCCATGCGTGTCACGACATGTGGCTCGTTTCACAATAGTTAAGATTACTGAAATTAGTTATGCTACTTACATGATTACCGCGGCACCGATTGGTAAGTGGAAAGAACAAGGTTACTAAGTTGATGTACGTACTTTTAGGTGGCCTGAGCTAGGTACAAATAAAAAGGAAGAGATCACTGGCTACCTTCTCTGGAGCAGGGCCGGATCACTCTTAGATGGTAGGGCACTGTGCCGAGGGTACTAGTGCCAGGAGAACTATAGCTGAAGCAACTACTGGGCTCTCTTCCGCCTTCTTCTTCTTCTTCGGTTTCCTCCAAGGCCTATCAGTAGCTGGCCTGGCAGGTGATGAGCACCAACTCGAGGGGACAGGCCAGAAGGGGCTAGCGGAGGCGCGAAGTCGGGGCAACTGCAAAAGCTCTTGGGAGGACTCCTACTCGGCTGCTGCGACAACGGACGAAGCGTCTCGACTTCGTCCGAGGATGCCAGTTCCTGGTCTTCCAAGGGAGGTGCCATTCGATCCTCCAGAGTTCATCCCTGAGTCAAGTCCCAAGAAGAATCTTGCAAAGAAGAAGTTTGGTGCTGGAGGCTCTTCCAGTGCGATGATCAACTGCGCCAGAATCTTACGTCTCGGAGAGGATTCGCCTCATGATTTAGACCCGGCATAGGGGCCTTTTCCATTGGTAGCTCAGCGTCCGGGGCGGGCGGGTCTAACACTACTCAGTGCTCATAAGTGGCACTGGCAGCAGTTGAGTCAGAGCATGCCTGATGAGGTCAGGAGGTGCAATACCTGTGAGACGACTTTGTGGACCAGCTGCGGCAGAGATTCCTGCCCCAGCGGGAGATCGTAGCCTCTCCTAGAGTTTTGTTCGGGGGCGTCCGCTGGGCGTTGCTTGCTTGGGCAGCCCTCCCAATTTGTGGAGTGGTCTGCCCGCTTGCACGTCCTGCAGCGGTACTGCTCCTCCTGAATCTCTTCGCGGAGGAGGACCTCTTGAGTGGGCCAGCCCTTGCGATTGGAGGGCTAGGCCTGAGAAATAGGTTAGGTGGCGCCTTCCGCGGGCCCACTTTGGTGGCGGAAGGTGGGGTTGTCATTTTTGAGAGTTTTAGATGGGGCCTCCGTGGAGGTAACGTGGCTCTTGACGGCCGGGCTTCATGAAGATCGACAACAGAAGGCCACTCCGGGCGAATTCCACCTACCACGCCAAGGCGGTGGGGTGTCGTGCCCCAGGTGTCATAACCTGGAGTTGGACGGTAGGAGCGGTGGTGTGGCCCTCTATCCACTTCATTTCCCACGGGTTTCGTCAACCATGGCACGGCTGCGCAGGCCCTAGTGATCAGGCTAATGTCTGCCGCGGTGTCTACTGTGACCGGAGGGTCACTGGCAGGCCTAGTGCCCTGAAGAGGGGCCCACCGAGATGAACTGGTTTCAGTCTCTCGAGGGTAAAGGATCAGTGCGGACCAGCAGCAGAAAATGAAGTGCTGATTAGGTTGACAAATTTGGTGGTGGGGACATGATGTGGACAGGCGAGGAATCCAGCATTGGAGTGGCTAGCAACCCCTAGGATCTGCGGGCCTTTTGGATGAGCTGTTGGCCTGCAGTAACTGTTGGAGGAGAGGAGCTGAGCGGATGAATCAGGAGGCGGAGTTCTGGCTGGTAGGGTTAGGCTGCTTATTAGTGCCGGGTTGTGTCGACACTCAGCTTCAGCGTGGCCCCCTTCTTGGCAATAGTTGCACAGGGTCTTGCTAGGCAGTCCACTCTTCGGGCAGTGGAGTTCGAGAAGGTGAGCCGGAGAGGGATGATTCGCTTCTGAGAGGTGCTATGCGACTGATTGAAGGTTTCCACGAATCAGCCATCGACAAGCTTCCATAAGTGTGGAGGGCTGTTTATCGTTAAGATATACTGCAAGGGGCCTGGCACACATTGGAAAGGTCTTCTAGCATGGTCGATTGAAAAAAAAGATCCTCAAACGTCGAGTACAGGCCAGGAGTCGAACCAGCGCGTACCGGACTAGGTTTTTGTGACATGCCCATTCCGTCCAAGACCAGCCAACTTCCTTAGCAGAAGACCGCCGAACCGTTGTCTCCATTTTTTCTGGGGTTATCTCGTAGGCCTTGTTAATGACTCTGAACTTCCCGCCATGTTGCCTCTCTGGCTCTTCTCCAGTGGCCCGACGCTGCCAGCTTTTCCCTCCATATGTAGCTGGTATTAAGGCTCTCTCCGTCTCCGTGGTGCTGTAGTTGCTCGAAAGAACCTCGATCTCCTCCAGCCATGCTTCTGGCTCGTCCTCAGTCACTTGGGGACTAGGGGTGATGTCCGTGGGCGATTGGTGCAATGGATTTTGATGTAATACTGCTAGCATTCTCAGCTGCTCTCCTGAGCCGGGCCGCCTCTTTAGCCTAACAGTTGCCACTGCAGGTTGTTTCAGCGCCGCCTCACTGCTTCACCTCTCTTTCTGCATGTTATTGCCTTTGCCAGTCATACACCCTTAGTTCTTCTTCATACTTCCTCTGCTCAGTCTTTCTTCCTTCTCCCGCTTAGCCAAGTCGTCCACTTGCTCCTTAACCCAGGTAGTAAGTTCGACGGTGAGACCTGCCGCCGTCCCAGCCCCAGGAAAGTTTTATAATGCTCTGCCATGGTTCTGGTGGGAAGGGCGTCTAACCGGATGCGACTGGGCGTGCTGGGCAGTGTCTCTTCAACAGACGTGACACCCTTTCAAAGAGTGGCACTGTAGTTTTGGGTATTACCGTGTACAGGTCACACTGGTGGCCTCAGTATCCCTAGGCACTGGTGCAGGTTAGGTTCAGAAGAACTTTCTCTTCTGTGTTCCCTTTTGGTTTTGTTTTATTTATTTTCTGGATTCTTGGTGGCACTTATGGTGCCAATGTGTTTCCTAGGGACCCTCTACTGGAGTCCAACTAGGCTATATGGGAGGAAAGGCACTCTACCCCTGCAGTGCAACAATCGAATGAGAGAAAGGAAGGTAAAGAGAGAGAGAGAGAGAGAGAGAGAGAAAGTAGCTATTCAAGTGATGAGTGCTGCAAATTATTGGCACTGTGGAATAAAGTGAATTTGGGTTTTTTTTTTTTTTTAAAGATCCTCGTGAATGGCTGGTCCAATTGCCGGCCCCAATGCTGGCCCCTTCTTTTTTCAGAGGGTGAAAACTACTGTTTGCTTCGGTCTGGATAGCAGGCCTCACTCGTGACCGACAGTTTATCACTGTATTGTAATTACTCTTAACTTGTCCTCTTCTATTGTGGGACAGAGGTGTTTCTTTATTTGGCTTATTGTATTCGAATTAATTAGCCTAGTGTCGGCCGTTCTTTCTTTGAAGAGGGTCACGTACACTTAGGTTAGGAATGCTTACTTGAATGTGAGAGAGAGAGAGAGAGAGATTTTTCAATCAGCAATTTCTTGCTGCTTGAGAACACATGTAAACAAAGATTTTATGCATGCACAATGGCATGGATCTTAATAAAATGATATGAATCGTCGTCTTGGCTTCCTTAGGGATTACTTGTATCTTAATTTTCCCGGGTGGCGTCTGGATTTATCGTAAAAATTTTAGAATTTTCTTTATATGATTTTTATGATAGGCATTCGTATAGGAACGTTATTACTCTAACTAAGGCCTAACTTTCCCTCACTAAATTATCTTTTGGTTTTCTAGCTAAGATATTGGGAGTGGGTTCGCTCTGAAAACAAAAAAATATATGACCCAAGAGTGGCTCGGAGAGTCTGGTCACAATAACAAGGTCGTTGAGATGGCGGCCAAGGTCCCGTTCAAATAAATTTCAAACCTTGGGCAGCGCGAAACGTCAAATGGCAGTTCCTCTCACCAACAGTTCAACAATTCTGAATACCAGCGCGAACCACAGCGGAGAATCAAAATAAAGCGGTTATTTTCTTTTGCACCAAATTCAAACAACGGAGCAAGAAACAAATGCAGGTATCAGATTTTACTTTAAATATACCAATCATGCATAGCATTTGCATTCACGGATGGAAAACTAAATTACCAAACAACTTTGTGTCTTTTGTTGTCGTCATTCCTCACCGAGATTAAACAAAGAATGAAAAGAAGATGCTGGCTTGCCTGCGTAGAATTTACGTTGTTGAACGGTACCTTTATTGTAAAATTACTATTTCAGTTCGTTTGCTACTTCCTGACACGGTTTTGAATACAGTTCGCTATATGCAAACAATAACGATCGGAATTGCCCGGCGATTACTACATTACTTTGTGTACATGAAATAGGGCTCAGCGATTCGGCCTTTGAATTGTTAGCGAACGACTTGACTCACGATCCGAACACGGTACAATGTCCTTGTCTTAAACGTTATAAATTATGACTCTCTGCTCTCAGCGCAGCCTTTCCTATCACGCTAATTCTTCTGCTTGTTATAACTATTCTCTTTACTGCTTATTATTATGCCTCGTTCCTTGTTTGGAAGAATGAAATGGAGTTCGATATCTGACTTTTATTTTTTTTTGGAATTAATGTAATTTTAATTTCCTTTTCTCCAGATTCTTTCTCTAAAATGTACTTTAGATTCTACACAAGGTCGCCAATGTTACGTGTGATGGTCTTGGTTGATCATGTATTATTCAATTTACGTAATTTTTACGGCCCTGCAAACCAAGATTACACGTAACCTGCCACTTGAAGCCAAAAGTTAACCTCAAAGACAGACGTTAATTAGCCAAAAGTCGCCAGTTAAGGGTTATTAACCTTAACAAAGAATATTTAGAGATAATTTGATTTTAAGCATAACGGTTCTTCCAAACATTCGGTATGAGGCATACAAAGCATCAAGATTTAACCTGATTTTAACACCTAAATCCTGGGTATTTTACTGGAATAACTTGAGGTTGAAGCTAACAATAAAATAATTGGAAACTAATCTAGACTTTGTAACCACCTTATACCCTAGTGGTGGCTGAAGGAAGAAAACAAGAAAAAATGTGAAATACAGAAAAGTACTAGTCAATCGACGAAGCTTCAGCAAGTCGGACTTACCGTGAATGTCGGTCGCTGCAAGCGAGGGACCTCAGGGTCGTATTCTGGCAGTCTTCCCAATTCACTAATTAAGATAGACGTAGGAGAGAAAGTAATAAAGAATAAGAATATACGTTCGGACCGCGCGCGCTTGGCGTCACCTTGTTTAGTGACGGCTGGGATCTCTGACTGACCGATA
>NC_089741.1:13659231-13666731 GCF_040412425.1 Macrobrachium rosenbergii | reverse complement strand
TAAAAAATAAAATTGAAACTAAATAATTTTGGTCAAAAATAAATAAAAGGAAATACTAAATCTCCAAACTTGCTAAATGTTAACCATTCCTGTGTCAAATGCTGACTGTGAAAAATATTTTCAAAATAAACTTAAAAAAACAGATAAAAAAAACAAATAAAACAAACCCTAAAAATAAGATAGTAAGTGAAAGGGAATAAAGAAAAATGGAAATAAGTTTGAACCAATAAACGATATGCAAATAAATTCAAAGGATACAGTAAATAAAATAAATAAATATTTATTTTTAAATGAAGATAAATAAATAATTTTATTTTGAATAAATGTTTCAAATAAATCCATAAATAAAAAAAAAATAATTTTATTTTAAATTAAATAAAAAAAATAATAAAAATCTGTAAATTGGAACCTAAATATTTAAAAAATTAAAAAATTTTTTTTTAAATTGAGGAATGTGTAAATAAAAAATCTAAATTGCAACATTGTTATACTCTACAAATAAATTGGTCAATATTAAAATGCCAAATAACATTTATTGCTGTTTTAATTAATCATAAAAAATTAATGTTTAAATGATCATTAGTCTAAAATCTAAAATAATTCTAATAATTCAAATAAATCTAAAAATAAATAAATCTATTAAATAATTTCACAAAATTCTAAATATTATCTTCCATAAATTTGGGAACAAATAAATTGCAATAAATTCAAATAAAAGTCATTTGATAAAAACTAAACCCATTCATTTCCTGTTCGTGGATAAATAAAAATAAATAAATAAAAAGTTGAAAAATCCAAATACAAACTCAATAAATAAAAAATTCTCTGATCATCAACAACTGAATAAACAAATGGAAACAAATCAAAACACTCTTTTGATCCTATTAATAAATAAACCGGCAATTTCTTTTGAACTCGTCAATCCTATCTGTCATTCGAAAAATTAAAATTCCTGCCTAAATAGGACAAAATAAATGATTCAAAAATAAAATAAATAAAAAATAAAATAAATTAGCAACTAAAAAAGTATCTTGAAACATTTAAATAAATCAGGTTTTAAATAAAAATTACTAACTCAATAAATAAAATTAAAAAAAAAAAGTGGTCGTAAAATAAATAAATAAAATAAATTGATTGCAAACTCTGTAAATAAATCAATCGTATAGCCGCGCGTTGGCCTGGCCCTATAAATAAAATAAATTAATAGTCACACTCAATAATTTCAATTTTTAAAAAAGCTAAATAATTGAAATAAAAATATATAAAATAGTTTGACAGATTATTATTTTCTTAAATTAAATGAATAAAATGATAAACAAACAAGTAAAATAAATTGACAATTTGACGGACCAGCACCGGTTTGCGGACCATAGGTCGGGAACCACTGGATTAAATGGCTAGTCCCTTCGTTAAATAGCCAAATTAATAAATGCCGGCAAGAGGTTGCCATTCATTAAATTTCACGGCCAATGTCTTTAAATTTGGCCATTTTTTTTAACTCTGTGGCCATGAAAAATCTGTTTGGCCATGAAATGTACTCGCGAAATACTACAAATGCAAAACAGCAAAACCCTTTGCGACTCAGACTGCAGAAAAAGAAGAACAAGATATTCAATATTTTCAGGAATGCTGTCAATTTAACAGCTGTGTTATCTTGTAAGTATTTTAAGTTTAATTTAAAGTATTTTTGATGACATGTAATCGAATATATAGGCATAATTTATGCACAGTTAGTTGTTGGTACGTTAATTCACACAATTCAATCATTTTATATCTTTAACCATATTTTTGGCCAAATACTTTTCCAAAGTGGCCATTTTCAAAATATTTTCTTTAAATAAATTTGGCCATAAGCTAAACAAAAATCTAGCAAACCTGGCGGCACCGGCACTGTACCTTCCTTGTCTATCTTGTCAGTCCTATCATAGTGACTGAATAGGCTGATTCAGCTTTCCTTGTCTTCTATATTTTTAAATTTGTTAAGGTATTTTTCAGGGAACTTGTGGCATTTTACTTATTTTTAGGTCGTCCTTTTTAATGCCTTAAGTTCACATTGATGGTGCATTTCTAATTTGTAATGTATGTGTTATTTATAATATTTGTACAGCCCTCGATAATGTAATGAAACCATTAAAAGGCGTCCGGAATAAATAACCATTTTTAGTAAAAAACTCGTTGTGTCTCCCTCCTTGTTGATGTATATCCGCCTGTGGCAAACGTTGTTTGAATACACACACACATATATATGTATATATATATATATATATATATATATATATATATATATATATATATATATATATATATATATATATATATATATATATATATATATATATTTATATATAATGTGTAGCCTGTACTAGAGCAATAAAAATAGTTCCAGGGACTGAATATAGATATTTTCAAATATCTAAAGTTTTAATTTGTGATATGGAAAGAAAGATGTAATATTTCTTAATGAATAAATAAACTTTACAATACCTAAAAAATTGGTAAAAGTTAACGCAGAAAATATAATCTGCAGAGTTTAAGGAAATAGTCATTCTTCGAGGGCTCGAACAGGAAAGCAACTGAAATTATAATTCCTCCGGTAACCTGAAAACAAAAAATAATAAAAAAATGAATTAAAACTCACTTTGACCACATTTGAAAGTAACATTTTTTATCTTGAATAGATTCCACTTAATTCTCTAGAAGAAGAAATTTATCGAATGGATTACCGCTAAAATTTCAGTTTCCCTGGAGGGTTACAGAACTGGAATTGTGAAATAAATGGGCCTTAAGGCACCGATAAAAAAAACTAACAATAGTCTGAAATTCTGAAAGAAGTTCCGGCTTCAGGGCAATTCAAGAAGGAGTTTGAACATGGTTGAAGTTCCGGCTTCAGGGCAATTCAAGAAGGAGTTTGAACATGGTTGAAGTTCCGGCTTCAGGGCAATTCAAGAAGGAGTTTGAACATGGTTTTATGGAGTTCAGGAAACCAGTGGATAAAGTAATGTTATGGGAATAAATTAAAGGAACAAAAAAAAATGAACTGTTCTTTTAATGGTAATAAAGAAGAGATCCTGAAATACACTCTTTAATTTCCTGAACTTAAACATCAGTAGGAACAGTTGAAATTTTATGTTCTATATTTTTAGGAATAGTTTATATATATATATTTATATATATATATATCTATTAAATGTGTAAATCGTCCTGTGTGTGGTTTGTTCAATTCATGTACTTGTAATTTGTAAATTATGGATTTATATATATATATATAAAATTCCGTATATTTATGGATATATATTTTTTAGAAAAATGCTAAATATATACATATATATATGTAAATATATGTATGGAAATATACAACATATATAATATATATATATATATATTAGATAAATAATATATATATATATTATTATCTATATATAAATATATATATGCCTATATATATATATATATATATATATATATATATATATATATATATATATATATATATATATATATATATATATATATATATATGTATAAGTGAGTGTCCTGTGTAAAAGGGTATTACTCAATCATCGGTTAATGAGCTGAGTAAATGGATTCATCTTGAATTGCAAGAAATTATTAAGAAACATAACATGACAAAGACTGAAAAGTATTAATCATTTGTAAAAAGTTTGTTGTAAAATTAACGAAATATTTTAAAAATAAATAAAATAGTTCATCAGAATTTGGAAATCAAATGCACTACAGAACCGGCATAAACTGTTTGCTCCTTTGTTATGATAATAGCACTCAATGGTTCCTATTTAAAAGCATTTGCTTACAGCAGGTTTCCCTGTTCAGACTGTTAATAATCATGCCAAATAAATTATTAAAGAAGTAAGAAAAAGAAATAAAAAAAAAGAAACTGATGCTTTAAGAGTATTAATAAGAGGGCTTTAACGTTAACTTCTAATTGGCTTGCTTCTCTATCAACCATACAATTTATACTGTTCCTAAATTGGATTTTTACGCTAAATTTCCGTTTTTACTGGATGGGATTTTTAGAAAAAGCTCTTCTTAATATACAAAATAAGTATGGAGCCATTAACGTCCATCTCATGCCTATTTAAAGCACCATCGGTTCATTATTCAATTGCAAAAAATGGTTTTATGCCCTTATACGTACCCGTAATGTTAATAAACTCATATGTGTCCTAAAAGCAAAAATGAATTTATATTGGATCCCCAAGAAGATTCTGAAAATAATATTTTTCATCATGAAATGAGCTACTGGACAGGCAGTAAAAGTAAAATTTCAAGCCCGAGTTTTCTAATATTAGTCTCGAAAATGTATAAATATCTATCGAGAATAAAGATTTTTCAGTTTTAGGCGAGTCTCAACAGCCATCAACTGGGCAATTCTAGAATAAATTTAAATAAACTATCCCTACATTAAATAGCCAAACCTAAATATAAATACATACATACCTTTCTTGTCTATCTTGTCAGTCCTAACTTTCACGGAATAGGTTGATTTAGCTTTGCTTGTCTTCTGTATGTTTACATTTGTTAAAATACTTTTTTATTGATTTTGTGGTATTTTACTTATTTTTAAGTCGTTCTTCTTAATGGTTTACGTTCGCATTCATGGTACATTTGTAATTTGCAATTTGTGTGTGATTTATATTTTTTTTTTGTACAGCCGTCGATAATGCCTTAAAGCCATCACAATGAGTCTGGAATAAATAACGGTTTTTAGCAAAAAAATTTTGTCTCTCTTATAGAATATATCCGTTGCAAAATGGCATCCGCTGTTTGAATACAAATACACACACACACACACACACACACACATACACACACACACATACATATATATATATATATATATATATATATATATATATATATATATATATATATATATATATAAATATATATATATATATATATATATATATATATATATATATATATATATATATAATAAAATAATAGCCTTACTAGAGCAATAAAAATAGTTCCTGAAACTGAGATATAGATATTTTCAAATGTCTAAAGTTTTCATGATGAAATGGAAAGAAAAATGTAATAATCTTAAGTGACACAAAACAGCAGCGGTAACCTTCACAAAAGCTCTCCATATTTAAAAAGCAACAACAAGTTAGACGCTTCCTGGTTAATCTGCAGGGTTCAAGAAAAAGTTATTCTTGAAGGCTAACAGGAAAGCAACTGGAAAGTTATAATGGCCTCCAGTGACCTGAAGAGCAAAAGTTATAAAAAGTTATAAAAAAAAAAAAATGAATACTGAGACTCACTTTGACCGCATTTGGAAAGTGACATTTCGTACCTATCTGAATAGATTCCACTTAACCCCTCAGAAGAAGAAAGTTATCGAGTGGATCATGAAAGCAGTTTCCCTCAGGTTTACAGAACAGGAATGCAGTGAAATAAGGAAGCTTTTAAGGCACCGGCAAAGTAAAAAGCTAAAGGTAGCCTGAAATTCTGAAAGAAGTTACGACTTCAGGGCAATTCGAGGAGTATGAACATGGTTTTATGGAGTTCAGGTACCAGTTCAAAAAGTAATGTTATGGGACGTTACAAAGAACAAAGAGGAAAAGAATGACTCTTTATTTTTATGATATTAAAAGAGATCCTGAAATACACGCTTATTTTTACAGAACTTAAACATCAGTGGCAACAGTTGACATGATTAGTATATGACTATGGTATATATATATATATATATATATTATATATATTCTATATATATATATATATATATATATATATATATATATATTTCTACACACAGACACAGATACAGCCATGGCTAGACATATAGATGGATTGACCCCCGGAGGACAACTAACCCCAAGTGACAACTACCCTAGGCATTACTTCATTTTAGACACTAAGTCAGCTTGAAACCATTTAGGAAAAAATTTATAACAAAATTTTCAAAATTCATTTAATTGCACTTAAGAAAGGCAATTAAGCTTCGTAAGGACTGAATGAATTGTATTATGGTTTAAACACATCTCGTGTTGAGAGGTTGAAAATGAAGAACTACTATTGTATGAATATTTATTAAAATGTATATATATATATATATATATATATATATATATATATATATATATATATATATAAATATATATATATATATTTCATATTATCAGCAAGCATAACTCACGTCAGGGCCAGCAACAGGTCTTTCAATTGAAAAGGGAGGGCCCTGCCTTCTAGGCCATCAAGTCATAAAAGATGTTGGAACCTGAGTGGAATTGCACACTAGGAATGATACCTGGGCAAGCTAACTGGATGATACCAGTGTGTTTTGCCCAACTTCCCCATTCAGAAATGACCCAATGTTTGAGGACTTCATGTTTATCCCTTCTGAGTAATATGATAGAAATAATCAAGTCACAATCAAGGAAACAGAAATAAATTTCTGAGTCGGGAGTTGGGGAAAACACTGGTATGCAAGCAGCTAGCTTGCAGAGGTAATTCCTTGTGTGCAGTGGCAGTCATGTTCCAACTTCTTTTATGACTTTGTATGGCCTAGTGGGCATTTTTGCATGATATATACCATGTTTCATATATATATCATATATATATATATATATATATATATATATATATATATATTATATATATATCAATATATATTCATATATATATATATATATATATATATGTATATATATATATATATATATATATATATATATATATATATATATATATATATATATATATATATATATAATATAATTCAACATGATGGTGAGGCTATCCTCAGGAAAGTAGAAAACCAGCCGGCGTGGAAGTAGTCAGCAAGAAACATAATTCACTTTATTCATATACAGCGACGTTTCCAGACCAATGTCTCATCATCCAGGCTAAAATCAAAGATAAAAAACTGATAAGCAATACAGCACAACAAATTATTTTTTGTTGACATGCAAAATACATTGAACAAAGTAAGGCAAAGTAAGATACATCGTTGAAATAAAAATCACGCTACAAGAAAAGAAACATATTTAAAATTAAGAGTAGTTAAAAGGCACCTTGTCTCAACGGAGTTCAGTTGCTGTATAGAAAATGCACCGTAAGTACACAAGAAGAAGGGCGTGGTTTAAGCTATGTACAAGGGAACAGATGAAGAGTGGTTGTTTAATGTGGGAACTAGTTTCTTTATAGCTAGTTATAGCTGTTATTCTGTATTGCTTATCAGTTTTTTATCTTTGATTTTTATACCTGGATGATGAGACATTGGTCTCAAACGTCGCTGTATAAGGAATAAAGTGAATTATGTTTCATGCTGTCTACTTCCATGCCATCTGGTTTTATATATATAAAAAATTACAGCCCCTTCACACAACAAATGGAAATTTATGAAGTTTTCTGCTATAGCCTATCTCCAAGTACATTATTTTAAGTTTCTATTAAGCTATTTTTCATTTTACATTTCTTGTATTTTCAGACTGAGTGACAGAGTTAGATACAGCCATGGCTAACGACTGG
>NC_089741.1:13624231-13649231 GCF_040412425.1 Macrobrachium rosenbergii | reverse complement strand
GACAACATTTCATTCGAAATATCCCTTCTGAGTGAATAAGATAGAAATCATCAACACACAATCACGTGTGGAACAGAAATAAATTTCTGACTCACGTCGGGATTGAACCCAGGTCTCTCAGGTGGAAAGCAAGGGCATTATCCACTGGGCCATACAAGTCTAAAAGAAGTTGGAACCTGAGAGCAACTGCACCCAAGAATTACCTGGGCAAGCTAACTGCTTGCATACCAGCGAGTTTTCCCAACTTCCCGACTCAGCAATGACCCAATAGACAACATTTCATTCGAATTATCCCTTCTGAGTGAATAAGATAGAAATCATCAACACACAATCACGTGTGGAACAGAAATAAATTTCTGACTCACGTCGGGATTGAACCTAGGTCTCTCAGGTGGAAAGCAAGGGCATTATCCACTGGGCCATACAAGTCTAAAAGAAGTTGGAACCTGAGAGCAACTGCACCTAAGGAATTACCTGGGCAAGCTAACTGCTTGCATACCAGCGAGTTTTCCCCAACTTCCGAGTCAGCAATGACCCAATAGACAACATTTCATTCGAATTATCCCTTCTGAGTGAATAAGATAGAAATCATCAACACACAATCACGTGTGGAACAGAAATAAATTTCTGACTCACGTCGGGATTGAACCCAGGTCTCTCAGGTGGAAAGCAAGGGCATTATCCACTGGGCCATACAAGTCTAAAAGAAGTTGGAACCTGAGAGCAACTGCACCCAAGGAATTACCTGGGCAAGCTAACTGCTTGCATACCAGCGAGTTTTCCCCAACTTCCGACTCAGCAATGACCCAATAGACAACATTTCATTCATCTGAATTATCCCTTCTGAGTGAATAAGATAGAAATCATCAACACACAATCACGTGTGGAACAGAAATAAATTTCTGACTCACGTCGGGATTGAACCCAGGTCTCTCAGGTGGAAAGCAAGGGCATTATCCACTGGGCCATACAAGTCTAAAAGAAGTTGGAACCTGAGAGCAACTGCACCCAAGGAATTACCACACGTGATTGTGTGTTGATGATTTCTATCTTATTCACTCAGAAGGGATAATTCGAATGAAATGTTGTCTATTGGGTCATTGCTGAGTCGGGAAGTTGGGGAAAACTCGCTGGTATGCAAGCAGTTAGCTTGCCCAGGTAATTCCTTGGGTGCAGTTGCTCTCAGGTTCCAACTTCTTTTAGACTTGTATGGCCCAGTGGATAATGCCCTTGCTTTCCACCTGAGAGACCTGGGTTCAATCCCGACGTGAGTCAGAAATTTATTTCTGTTCCACACGTGATTGTGTGTTGATGATTTCTATCTTATTCACTCAGAAGGGATAATTCGAATGAAATGTTCTCTATTGGGTCATTGCTGAGTCGGGAAGTTGGGGAAAACTCGCTGGTATGCAAGCAGTTAGCTTGCCCAGGTAATTCCTTGGGCAGTTGCTCTCAGGTTCCAACTTCTTTTAGACTTGTATGGCCCAGTGGATAATGCCCTTGCTTTCCACCTGAGAGACCTGGTTCAATCCTGACGAGTCAGAAATTTATTTCTGTTCCACACGTGATTGTGTGTTGATGATTTCTATCTTATTCACTCAGAA
Source organism: Macrobrachium rosenbergii (assembly GCF_040412425.1). Lineage (NCBI taxonomy): Eukaryota > Metazoa > Arthropoda > Malacostraca > Decapoda > Palaemonidae > Macrobrachium > Macrobrachium rosenbergii. The sequence continues at coordinate 13,647,627 of NC_089741.1, read as the reverse complement.
GGGATAATTCGAATGAAATGTTCTCTATTGGGTCATTGCTGAGTCGGGAAGTTGGGGAAAACTCACTGGTATGCAAGCAGTTAGCTTGCCCAGGTAATTCCTTTTGGTGCAGTTGCTCAGGTTTCAACTTCTTTTAGACTTGTATGGCCCAGTGGATAATGCCCTTGCTTTCCACCTGAGAGACCTGGGTTCAATCCCGACGTGAGTCAGAAATTTATTTCTGTTCCACACGTGATTGTGTGTTGATGATTTCTATCTTATTCACTCAGAAGGGATAATTCAATGAAATGTTGTCTATTGGGTCATTGCTGAGTCGGGAAGTTGGGGAAAACTCGCTGGTATGCAAGCAGTTAGCTTGCCCAGGTAATTCCTTTGCAGTTGCTCTCAGGTTCCAACTTTTTTAGACTTGTATGGCCCAGTGGATAATGCCCTGCTTTCCACCTGAGAGACCTGGTTCAATCCCGACGTGAGTCAGAAATTTATTTCTGTTCCACACGTGATTGTGTGTTGATGATTTCTATCTTATTCACTCAGAAGGGATAATTCGAATGAAATGTTGTCTATTGGGTCATTGCTGAGTCGGGAAGTTGGGGAAAACTGCTGGTATGCAAGCAGTTAGCTTGCCCAGGTAATTCCTTGGGTGCAGTTGCTCTCAGGTTCCAACTTCTTTAGACTTGTATGGCCCAGTGGATAATGCCCTTGCTTTCCACCTGAGAGACCTGGGTTCAATCCCGACGAGTCAGAAATTTATTTCTGTTCCACACGTGATTGTGTGTTGATGATTTCTATATATATATATATATATATATATATATATATATATATATATATATATATATATATATATATATATATATATATATATATATATATATATATATATATATATATATATATATATATATACCCCATTTATGATTTGGCGATATTATGCTGTCTAGTGCTCTCAAAGTTATCACCTTGTAAATAAAACAATGTATTTTATTCAGAATAAGTAAAAACGATTTACCATTAACATCATTCGCCCTCTCCTGGAGCAGTTTTTGCTATTTCCGTTTCCCATTAACGTCCTGCCTCCAGTTTTATTGTCTTGTTATCATATCTTCTCTAGTTCCCTTTCTAATCGTCACCTGCCTTTATCCCTTATCTTGTCTATTTTCCGCTGTTTGCTTCCTTTACTATCTGATGTCCTCTCCTAACTCCTCCATTTCCTTTTCCGGTGTTTTGTATTTGACTAGTTTCCTTCCCTTATAGTTTCCTTTTCCATTGCTTCATTTTATTTGAATCACTTTTCACTTCTTATCTAATTCCCTTATTCTACAATCACATTGAGATCCTTACCTGTTATTCCCTCCCCAAATATGCTTTCCTTCCCTTTTCAAATCTCCAATTTTTTATAAATTTTCACCCTTAGACCTCCTTTTAATTGAATTCCTTTTTATTTCCTTTTTTTAGTCTTCATTTCTTTCCTTGATTCCACCTTCACTCTTATTTTCCTTGCTCTTCCATTTACTTTTGATTTCTCGTGTGCATTTCCTTATACCTTGAATTTAATTGCTGTTTTCTTTCTCCCTTATGATCCCTCTATTCCCTGTCAGCCATTCATCTTACTCTTCCCTTCTTTTAACCAGCTAATCTTTCTAGCTGTTTCCTTTCTCCTAACATCTTATTATCTGAATCTATTTCTCCCTTTTATCCTTTCCCCAACCTCTGTCTTTTTGCAACCTTTTTCTCATACTATTCTTTGTATCCATTGTTTCTTTCCCTTCTTATTACACAATCTCCGTGGCCATCGTTTTCTTCCATCCATCCTAGATTATTTTTATCCATTTAGTCCCTTCTTCTTCTTCATTCTCAACACGATCCCTAAGCTAAGGGGTCGGTTGACTTGATGCGTCTTCTCCATCTATATCTAAACCCTTCTTCCCCAAAGCCTCTCTCACTTTAAGCAGCCATCTTGTCCTTTGCTTTCCTTTCGACCTTCTCCCCTTAACAGGTTCCACCCAAGCCCTCTTTATTCCTTCCTCCTCACTCATCCTTACCACATGTCCATACCATCCTAATCTCAACTCTCTTATCATATCAGCAATCTCTGCCACTCCGGCATTCCTCACCCTTTTTCTCTGTGGCCTATTAATTTTTCTCTCTCTCCGGCCCCTATTGAATAAACATTCTTTTCTTGCCTACCCTATTTCTCTACTGCCGTTTTTCTCCGTGTCTATCTACATTCTCTCTGGTCCCTTTTCTGGTGTAACAATCTCTTATTCTTATTATCTAATATTCGCTTCACTCTACCCTAGAAATCTAAAATCGTTTTTCCTCATCCAGTTCTTTATAGGCCCTGTACTCTTCTATCTCTCCCCAGCTCCTCTATCCACAGCTCCCCTTCAGCTTTTAGTCTTTATTCTCTCTATCCATTGCTCATTTCTCTTAACCTCCATTCTCTATAGCTGTTGATCTCCTCTCCTCATGAAATGTAATCTCCAGTTACTGTTCCTCTTAATCCACCCTGTTCTCTTTGTTCGCCGTTCCTTTCTATCCAGCTCCTGTTCACTGTTCATTGTCCGTTTCTCCCTACGCCCCATTATCTTCAGCCATCGATGACTTATCGTTACATATGTTGTAGCTTGGGGTTTCCATTATAAAAGATGCCTTGGTAATGTGTTTATTTGTCCAAGCTACAGAGACTTCCGTCTCCTATTAGGTTCAAAAGCAAAGTGATAAGTGATCAAGATCAACCGAATCCAGGTAAAAAAAATCACAGGTAAAAAAGTCATACAAAAAAAGTCACATTAATCTTTCCTAGATGGCGACCCCAAGGGTTTTAACCTGGTATGTATCCACCTTTGTGGCGTGTTTAGTAAAAGCCGTTGGAGATGACCGTAAATACATAAACAAAATACTGTAAATATCATAAAGATAATGACCCCCAAGAAATATTAGTCCTAGATAACGACCCCCGAAAACCCTAGGGGGTCACTATCTAGGAAAGATCCAAAATATTTTCAGTTTGATTAATTTAATTGCTTTAATTGTCATCACAACTTAATGGGACTTTATTCCTATGACTTTTTTTCCTAGCCAAAATTTTTACTTTTTTTCCCTGTGACTTTATTACCGGCCACCAGATCAACCACACCAATCTCAGTGTGAAAAACATCTTCAATACGTAACATTCAGGAAACACATTTTACAAGCGGATGATTCTTCGAAAGGATATTGTTGTAAAGTACAAACAATATCAGTATCCTTATCTAAATTAAATATAATGTCGGAAAACGGCAAATCGACAACCGTCTAAACCAGGCCACTTTCCGGTGCAGACTTGTCATAAACAGTCACCGGACTAACTCTCGTCTCACTTCCTCATTACTTAACACAAATAATTTAAACAGTATTATACAAGCATTACAATTATTATTATTATTATTATTATTATTATTATTATTATTATTATTATTATTATTATTACTTCATATACATATTAATATTTACTTTATTACACATATGGTTTCTAGTCACTGTTCCCTTTCATCCAGCCATTTTTCTGCTCACTGCTCATTCTTTCCAGACCCTATTCACCCTGTCCATTGCCTGATTCTCCCTACTTCGTAATCTCTATACTGTAATCATCGTCGACTTCTCTTCATTCCATATTATATAACTATCGTTGATTTTTCTTCATCCAATATTATCTAGAATAATATTTCCTTTCTCCTTTATTATACCTAAACAATCGCCCTTTCTTCTTATCCTCTTTACTGTTGCTACTTCTCTTCAACACAGACTCTCTTTATTCTCTGTTTCCTTCGCATCCCTTGCTATCTCTATGCAGTATTCCCTAGCCTAGACCCATCATGTCTTTGCCATCCTATGTTCTACCTAGCCATAGCTTCAACCCCTTTATTATAGTATCTGTTTTTAACTTCCACTTTCGTTTGTGGTCTGTTTGGCAATAAACATCCTTCATAACTGCATTTGCTCTCCAATGGAATCTTTAAATTCATCATCCTTTCTCTCCCCGCCATCTTTTGTTAAATCCATTCTCACTTTCAATCATTTACATTCGTACGTCTTTTCCTCCAGATCCCTTTGCAATTACGCCGTTTTCCATCTCATACAAGAACTCTGCAGTTCTTCTTATTTGTAATTATGTGTATTGTATATGGATAAGCCGTATGCAGAAGCTTTCTGAAGATGAAACTTTTTGTTTACTTAGGGCTGGATTAAATTATGTGAGATGGTTTATGTTAATTATGTATGGGGAAAAATGGAAGAAAATTGTAAAAAAAAAATTCTTGTGTTCAACATTTTAATTGTTAAAATAATGTAAATATTGTAATTTTGTTAATTTTAAATAAAAGTTTAAAAAAATCCTTCTTTATTTTTAATCATTATCTTCGTCTGTTTCGTTTCATTTCATTGTCACGTTTTCTTCTCAGTCTCACTCTAATTCTCGTGTTTGATCTGCTTTTATATTTATCATCCGTATGTTTTCATTCAAAGCACAGTCATAATTCACCAGGAAAACCATTCCTAACGCTCAATGATATACGAAACACTGTCCATTGTATTACAAAACCCGTTTATTAATATCCCAACTTCTTTGCATAATGGCATTCCATCACCCAGACACCGGCGGAATTCACATGCTGTTGATTCATGTTATGTGGCATATATCATGGCACGCCAGGGACAAGAAGTAATTTACTATGTGCGTAGAAACTCGAACACTACGGCAAACGTTTCACTAGGAGAACAATGATTATAAGTATTATAGATACTAAAATTACCATCACTGTTGTGATTGGTATTTTCTGCTTTTAAATGTTTTTATCATAAACATTTTTAATTGTATATATATATATATATATATATATATATATATATATATATATATATATATATATGTATATATATATAAATATATATATATATATATATATATATATATATATATATATATATATATATATATATATATATATATATATATATATATATATATATATATATATATATATATATATATATATATATATATATATATATATATATATATATATATATATATATATATATATATATATATATATATATATATATATATGTATGTATATATATATATATATATATATATATATATATATATATATATATATATATATATATATATATATATATATATATATATATTTACTATTATTTTATATTCTTGACGAATCATGAGGTTAGAATGACTGTTCGCGGTTTCTGTATTTTGATCTTTCCATTTTCCTTCGGATACTTTCCTGTCCTACTGTGTTTCGATGGCCATTATTGACTACCTGTTGCTGGAACCTATCTTGGTTCCACCAACTGTTACGACTAACTGGCTTATGATACGCAATCAAGTAAACATGTCAGTAATAGATTTCGGGAAGTATTTATATAACAACTTCAAATGCAACAGAACATAAAATTGCATATATTTCTTCATAGGAAATATCTCACTCCTCGATAGGAGGGAACCAATGAACCCTCATTCATTACTCTTCTCCACCTTCTCTCTATTCTGTCTCTTTTCGAAGGCTTCATTTCGGTCACTTCATATCTATGCAATGGGGGTTTTCTTTCTTTAGTTAAACGGCATCATAACATCCGCCAGGTATTTCGCCATAATTGAAATTTTACTCATTGACAATTAAAAATCGTCGGACTGAATGTCCAAGTCACTGACTCTGTCCCTCTGTTGCCCAGGTCGGGAATTCTCTGATTGTGACAGTTACAAGTTCGTCTAGAGGAGGGTCAGTTGCTCCCTTCGCGTCGGAGTGCTACTAATATCCCTCCTCCTACTTTTTTTTGTTTTCTCTCGGGGCTGGGCTAGTTAGAGGCATTTGGTTGCCCGTTCCATCTCCCTTTGCATCAGAAAACGTTCGATTCCAATCTCCTTTTCCGGTACTTGGACAATTATCGCCTGATAATGCCCAAGGGCTCTGTATTTTGCAGTCTGTCATTCTATCAAAAGATTACTTGAAACAGTGATTTACGGCCTGCTCTATGAGCAAGAGCCCGTGCTGGCATAAAGACAGCTTATTCAAAAATAACAACAAACAGTAATGTGGCAAAAGCGGACGGCTTCCTGATTCCCTCATGTACTCAGTTCCCTATACAAAAGAAAAAAAAAAGTGGAAAAAGGTAAGAAAATAACGAAGCAAGAAGGAATTTGAAACCTTGACAAGGGAAAGAAAGAAAATCACCGGACAGCGCAATCCGACCATTTAATTTTCACAGAGTGAATGAAGGAATAGGAGGCGCGACTCCTTGATACACGTTGCCGGACCTCCTGAAAATGGTATGACTGCTTGATAATAAGAGTTACCAGGCCTTCAGGTAGTCGTATGACTCATTTGTGTTACCATACTACCTGGAAGTAGCATGACCTTGTAATGTATGTTATCCGACAGCCAGAAAGTAGCATGGCCTCATAAAACGTGTTGTCAGACCACCTGATGGTGGCGGAATAAGCCCTTGATTCATGTTACTAGAGTGTCTGGAAGGGTCGATCCTTCGTGACGTTCGTTAGTATTATGTACGCAAGATATGCATTTTAGTTTTCTGTAAAAGAAAACTATTGAGGTGGCTATTTGTGTGTCCGTTCGCACTTTTTCATGGGCCGCGGCTGAGAGTTTCATGGGCCATGGATGAGAGTTTCATACAGTATTATACGCTGTACAGAAAACTCGATTGCGCCGAAGAAACGTCGGCGCATTTTTTACTTGTTAATTGACCGCCTACAAGTGGCATGGATGCCTGGAAATGGTATGAGTGCTGGATACGCGCCATCGGAAGCCGGAAAGGAGAACGACTTCTCTCCTTGAGCCGAATGTCTACAGCATCCCAGGAACCTTGGCCCCTTGATGAATTAGCTTGAATGGTTCAATTCTTCTATTATCAAAATTTTGAGTTAGACCCTTAGCGGAACGCCATTAATCTTAAGCTTTATTAAAGTATAGAATCAGTGTATGTGATTCTAATGTTATATGAAAATCACAAAAGCATGTGTTGTTAATACTGAAAAAGCTAAGCATTTTACAATTAAATATAGACACTCTGCACACCTGCCTAAAACTTATTGGAACTATGCTATGGTGTTTTTATTCTACTGAGTTACCATACCGACACTCGTCTCAGTAGGCTCTACGGAAAAACTTTGTTGCAATTTTAGCTGACGTGTTTTGTACATTTAACTGGTTGCTATGGTACCACCTTAAATACCAGTCACCTGAGCCTTATGTTTGTCTGATCTACTTATTTTTCTCCAGAGATCTATGTCACTGTTTCAGCCAGTTTATCTAAAGAGGTAAATAGGACTTGTTTAGCATTTAAGAATCTTCTTCCATTGGAGCTTGCCATCAATGCTAATCATGCAAGTCAATAATAATAATAATAATAATAATAATAATAATAATAATAATAATAATAATAATAATAATAATAATAATAATAGGACCTTTTTCACACAAGAATTCTGTTCCATTGAGCTTGCTATCAATGTCATGCATGCACGTCAATAATAATAATAATAATATTATTATTAATAATAATAATAATAATAATAATAATAATAATAATAATAATAATAATAATAATAATAATCAAGAGTCATGATAAATTGACTATATTGCAATTATTTAAGTTTATATCTCTGCCTAATCGCAATCAAATCCATCAGAGTACAATGAGCCTATTTGTTTCGTATAAATAACATATCGTACTCAATAACCAATGCAAAGAATACCAGAGAACGATTAAGTGTGTTATGTAAGACTAAACAGGTAAAAGAACCTTCTCCGGGTATTATGCTAATAATCATGTTATCTGTTGCATGCAAAGAACTGAATAAAAAAATTAAAAGATTACATCTTCATTTAGGTACAATACCTTTAAATTTCGGTGGTAATTAATGTTTGATAAATATTACTTCCTTGTCGTAGAGAGAGAGAGAGAGAGAGAGAGAGAGCGAGAGAGAGAGAGAGAGAGAGAGAGAGAGAGGAGAGAGAGAGATAACACGCACAGACCTAAATATAGGTTTTGCACCAAGGGTGTCTCAACGTTACCTCATTTCTGAAAAGCTTCGCACCTTCAATGATATTTAACGTTAAATGGAAGCGAATTTCCTGTCGCAAAACAAAAGGTAAGAAGGATGATTGCACTGGAACAGTTTCAATGCTCTTTCAGTTCTTATTTAATCACGGAGACATTTGATTAAAACATGTTTTCCCGTTTAAGAATAAAAATAGGTAGAGGAGTTATGGTAAAAAAAAAAAAAAAAAAAAAAACAATAGTTAATGAGATATAAATATTATCGTACAAGTACCAACAGCATTATGAATCAAACTTTCAATTGACGTCTGCCACTCAGATAAGTAATCACAAAACTAATCAGGAGATTAATTATTACCTCATAAATCAGGGCAATTCACGACAGGAGAGTCTGTAGCATTGATATTCAGTCCAGCAATACGATTTAGTAATGTCATCGAATCAACTACCTATCATGAATTTCTGAACAGTTGAATAAAAAAAAATGAGGTAATTAAAAGGGACGTAACCAAATGAAAGATATCAATGCACAAAGATATAAGTTAGGATAAATATAAAGAAACTAAAAAGTTAATTTATTCGAAAAAGTGTATAAATAAAAATGGAAAAGACTATAAAATCTTTGCAGGAAAAAATTATATTATGATTGAACAGTTTTAATGATGCTTTTAATGTTTTTACAGCTCTGCTTATTGCCGTGATATTTGTTTATTGTCTTGTAATAATACGCTTATCCCCTTCATATAACCATACAATTTCTTGCCTTTGCAGATATTATTCATCGCATGAAGAGCCAACTCTATGCATATACGCATACATACATGCATATATATATATATATATATATATATATATATATATATATATATATATATATATATATATATATATATATATATATATATATATATATATATATATATGTGTGTGTGTGTGTGTGTGTGTGTGTGTGTGTGTGTGTGCGTGTGGTGTGTGTGTGTATTACTTATTTCTTTTAAATATCTATTTATTTATTTATTTATTTTATTTATTTGTTCATTTATTTATTTATTGTGTGTGAGTGTGTGCGTGAATTTACTAAGAAAAACCTGGGCAAATTTCCTATTGTTGCTGACTTCCTGGGCACAGAAAGGCCTTGTGAAAGGAACCAGTGTTTTTCAGCATGCCTGTGGAAGGGAAAGGAAGCCATATATATACCGTATGTGGGATGTAAAACCTCCCTGCTGATGTGTAATCGTCGTGGCATCGATGAGTTAACAGACAAAAGTTATGAACGGCAATAGTTACTTTCATCTTAGATGAGTTACCTAATGGCTCCTCTTTACAGAACTCACTACATGAGGGAAGAGTAACACTATTTGCTGAGCAGAACAAGTAAAAAATGCACCAAAGTTTCTTAGGAGCAATCGAGTTTTATGTACAGCCGCTACAGCGTATAATCAAGACCACCGAAAATAGATCTATCTTTAGGTGGTCTCGGTATAATGCTGTATGAGCCGCGGCCCATGAAACTTTAACCACTGCCCGGTGGTGACCTGTCCTTTATCGTTGCCAGAAGCAAGATTATGGCTAACTTTAACCTTAAATAAAATAAAAACTACTGAGGCTGGAGAGTTACAATTTGGTAAGTTTTATGATTGGAAGGTGGATTATCAACAAACCAATTTGCAACCCTCTAGCCTTAGTAGTTTTTAAGATCTGAGGGCAGACAGAAAAAGTGTGGACAGGAAAGAGGGCGGACGGAAAAAAGTGCGGACGGACAGACAGAGCCGGCACAATAGTTTTCTTCTATAGAAAACAAAAAATCAAATTAGTTCTGGCATTATGTACTAGGTCCTCAAAAAAAAAAAAACATCATAACGGTCTATCGTTTTTTATTTTTTATTTTTTTCTTTATTTATTTATTTATTTTTTTGTCGCAGGGGAAATGCAATGATCCGATGAAAATGGGTGCTGGGAACAAACCACCATTTATCCGAGCAACTCTTTCTTGCTCACTAATTCTGTAATGACCATTTCCCAATGTTGTCGGGAGGAATGTTTGTTCCTATGATCATTCATGACACATTTTGATGGGAAATTCCAAGTAATGTTTATTAGACATAACAGAAAGATCTGGATGTGGCCCAGAATTAGGAGTCACGTGTCACATGAATCAAATGATATAGAGGAAGCTTGCCTAAATTTCTCCAGCTGCCTTGAATTCTTTTCCTTTTAATAGAATGTGATAAATACAACCTTTTATGCATCAGTTTAGGCCCATTACTTACTTCGTGAGCTCAATTATTTATTCAGAGTTCTTTATTATGAAGGAGGAAAAGTCATTAACGTTCATAAATATTGTTTATTTAGCCCTAAAGCCAACCGATCTTTATCATGACAGTTCTGTAATGAGGTCCAAGCCAGCTTAATAAAGACAAGTGGAGCCAGAAAAAAATATATACAGTATATGTATATGTAAAATATATATATATATATATATATATATATATATATATATATATATATATATATATATATATATATATATATATATATATATTTATATATATATATATATATATATATATATATATATATATATATATATATATATATATATATATATATATATATATATATATATATATATATATATATATATATATATATATATATATATATATATATATATATATATATATATATATATATATATATATATATATATATATATATATATATATATATATATATAGATATAGATAGAGAGAGAGAGAGAGAGAGAGAGAGAATATCAATGAAAAACTAAAATATTAATGGAAACTAAAAAAATGGATTATAACAAGTCAGTCATCAACAAATCTCTGCTAAACGGTTCACATGACTTTCTGATGAACTCACAAGCACAAAAGTGGTTTGAGCTCTCAGTTAAGACGCAAAGGAACTGCAGGAGGTCATCATTACCGAGCTCTATAAAAGGGAAAAGAATACAACCAAAAGGAATTTTTTGGCCAACTAAGAGCATCTATTTTGAGTCCTTAAACAAAGCAATTAAATCTACTTTGGTCATATAGACTTTAATTTAGGAATTTTGGTGAAGGAAGTTTTGAGTAGCGTTGATTGATTATGATTAAGTTAGTAAATAATATTATATTAAATATGCTTATTTTACCCAAATAAGTTTATTTATTTTATCCTAAACTTTTACCTTTAATTGAGCTTATAATGTATCTTGAGAGAAATTAATCAAATTATGCATTACCTTTCTCATCACTGAGATACTTGGATGAAACTTTAACACAATCAGGTTGTGTATAGGACAAGACTCAAGCTCGGTAGGACGTAAATTTTAGTCAAACATTACAAATATTAGTCAGACATATGACATTTTTATAAAGCATTTAAAAAAAGTAAAAAAAAAAAAACATTTAAATAAAGGTGCGATCATTTTCTTTCCCGATTTCGCTTCGAAGATGGAATACTCATGAACGAAATACGATTGTGCGATGTAAAATGTTTTTCAACTAAAGTAGTTCCAAATAGTATTAAAGGGAAAGCTTGGAATGAAGTTCAGCCTGGTGGAATCATTTGAAACCATAATTCGGTTAATATTTCCACTGTGTTTTTAGCCTCTCTCAATTTGCTGTCTGACTGCCTGTCTGCCTATGAAGGATATTAGCTCGAGGTGGGTATACTCTTGCAAATTTAATCAGCAGTTTCATAACTCAGTGACACCATGTCAAAACTCGACTCCATCAACCACTCCAATTAAGAGGATCCTCTCTCTCTCTCTCTCTCTCTCTCTCTCTCTCTCTCTCTCTCTCTCTCTCTCTCTCTCTCGTGAATACAGAAACGACCCTGCAAAAATATGACAGGGCTTTATAACTCTGTAACGTTGTTTATTAGTATGAAGCATATATCTTCGCCGACCATCCTTTCTAACAAAATGAGATAAATGTGTTTGACTGTTAGCGACACCGTCAACACCACCTGATGTAAATACAGACATTTCTAAAAGAACATTTTTATGGATATGGGTTAGTGGTAGTGTATAACCTTATAAGCCATACTAGAAATAAAACGTTATGCGCAATTAGAATTTATTCTGATTCTTATCGGAAAGAAATAAATGAATTAGAAACAGCTTTCAAATAATATTGTAAAATTGTTCAGAGCTTTTTTAAATAAGCATTTTCAAAAAAGCCAGTGCCATGGGGTCGAAGCATGACATCATGTCTTAATGGTAATCGAATACTTAAATATTAAAAAACCAGCGTCCTACAGTTTTTTTCATGGTCAAGTTTAGCAGACCAATAAAAAATTACCATTTGACGTTCTCTCACATAATAACCATCAATTAGAAAATGAAGAGTCACGAATGAACACTATTTGTATTTCCCGTTCGTCGTGATTTTACTTTATTGGTTCCCAGTCTTTTCCCTCTGGTCAAAATTATTTTAATTCCAAAATGTTATTTGATCGTCTTATATCGCTTATAGTGTGTGTTTGTGTGAGTGCGAATGCATGCATAAACGCTGACTTGTTTACACGCATCCACTCCTCAAACATGAGGCAGAGTTTATGCTTCGCTGAAGTACCGCAGATGGTTCCCCAGAAATGCGTCCTAGTTATGAAAGGCAGACGTGGGCCAGAAAATACCGAGCATTTTTCAGTGCTCTCTGACATTCATATTCTTTCTTTATTTTCTCGAACGGTGTAATGTTTTTGCATAGCTATTACTTAAGTTTTCTCTGTACCCACTCACACCTTGCAAAGTGAAACGGTAGATACATATATATATATATATATATATATATATATATATATATATATATATATATATATATATATATATATATATATATATATATATATATATATATATATATATATATATATATATATATATATATATATATATATATATATATATATATATATATATATATATATATATATATATATATATATATATATATATATATATATATATATATATATATATATATATATATATATATATATATATATATATATATATATATATATATATATATATATATATATATATATATATATATATATATATCACTGACAAAGGGAGAATTAAATCATTAATTCACTGAGTCAAAGGGACACTTGACATAATGTCACTGCACTTGTAGATAACAAGGAAAAGGGTAATGAAAGATGAAGTCTCGAGATAAAGAATAAAGCTTAAGGGTAGATTCCTTTCAATTCCAGACGTACCTTATGCAATTTGGCTATGCTTTAGCAAAAGCATGGGTGGCTTTTCCTTCCTTCCTCAGATGTGGGCAGGCTGACTCAGTGATTGCTATCAATGTAAGTCTTATAATTTTTGACTGAATCCTTATGTATGACTGCTCAGGATGAGACAACTTGCCACCAGTTCTCTCACATCTCAAGCAAGAATATTTATGCACAAAGCTGAATGAAAGTAGAGGACTGGACAAGTCTTTGAACTTGAACAGGGACCCAGTTGTTAGTGGATTTTTCAGTATAATTCTCAAAGTAAATGCAGGAAACACCTTTTGAATGACAGACTTTCATTTTCTTCAGAAGGTATCATTATGCATGAAAAGGAAGCTTTTTCAATTTCGGCACTCTAAGTATGGGTGGGTGGTTCAACCATTTTCACGGGTAAAAATTTGTTTAGCTATCTGCAAAGAAAAAAAGCCGTGATGGAAAACAGCTATTACTAAAATATTTTATCAAAAAGGATCACTCGTTATGGAAGCTAATCCAATTGGTGAGTGAATAAAACTCCTGTGGAGGAGGGCTAAAATAGGGTTTAGATGAAAATGAAAGAAGGAGACACTATCAAAATTAATTCGCAAACCAGTAAATGTCTTTTTCCTATATACACCCTTTTGTACAAACTTGATTTACCTCTGGAAACAATCTCAAGGGAGACAAGCCTGTTATTCACCTCCTTCTCCAAGGTAAACCTTATATATGGACTCTGCCTCACGTTGGAAACAGAACAGGGCGAACGTGCTGTCAGCGCATCTCCTACAAAATAGTGGGTAGGGCCTAAGGGGTTAGTCTTCCATTATGCTCTTCTCCAGGGTCACAAAAAGATGTTGGAGAAAATAGGGTCCAGTGGGGACTCCATAACCATTCCTTTAACTGATCCAAATAAAATGCCATTATTAAGATAAAGGCCGCGTCCAGCGTGGGTGACTCTAAAAGCTGTTTCAAAAATGGTTCTGTCAACATGATTACAAGATGCTTCCTGATTTGCAAAACGTTTGTTTAAAACATGAATGGTCTCCATCACCGTGATTTTGGTAACTAAAGATTGCACGTCTAAGCTCATCAAGTATCAGTTCAGCCGGTTCTATTTGATATAAACGTTATAAACATCTAGCTAAATTACTATCACCTATTCTGGGTACTATTTCAAATTCTCATTTACAAAACTCTGTTGATTTCTGTACTAGACTTTCCCATACTGAATTACCCAGCGCTGACAAATTAACCAGTTTTGATGTGACATCTTTATTTACTAAAGTTCCTATTGATGACTTACTTCAATATTTATCACAACATTTGGACTAGTATAATCTAGAGTTACCTACCAATGTCATTATTAATTTGATATCCCTTGGTATGAAAAATTCAAATTCACTTTCAATGGTAATTTTGATAAACGAATATTTGGTATGACTATGGGAAACCCTCTTTCGAAACTTTTGTCTAATATTTACATGAAATTCTATGAGTCTAGACTTTTTCCAAGAAATTTATTCTCTGAGGTGTTTTTGGTTAGATATGTAGACTATTGTTTTTGTATTGTAAAAGAGAATGTAAATATCTCTGATTTCTTGCATACAATTAAAAATCTTTTACCGTCCATAAAATTCACAATAGAATATGAAGAAAATAATTGTATATCATTTTTGGATATTTTAGTTATTAAAAATAACATTCTCATTTTGTTTTAAAATATATTGAAACTTGTGAATAATTTGCCATATATTAATTTTTTACTCTAACCATGCTAAACAAATTAAGATGTCAACATTTCCCTTATGTATCTTAGAGCTCTTAGAAATTGAAGTCCTCAATTTTCGGAAAAAGAGTTTAAATTATTGATGAAATTGGAGATTCATTATGTTACCTTCCATATTTTAGAACTTTATAAAAATAAAGCAAAAAATACGTTACAATCCAGCCAGCGTTAACAAAGAACTGAAGAATATTTTCTGTTTGCCATTTCATCTTTATTTCTACCCTGCAGTGGCCATTTTAAAAACTATTGACATTAACTTAGTATTTAAATAAAAGAAGATTTTGAAAAATAAACTAATTAAGAATAGCCTGCAAAACTCAAATAATTTTGTATATAGTATTCCTTCCAAAGAATGTAATAAATACAAAGAGGGTCACTCTGAGCCTGATAACCGAGTGAAGGGGAGATCTCTGTTAAATCTCTCTCTAAAAACTCTGTCTGTCTGTCTCTCTCATCTCTGTACTGTCTGTCAGTCTCTCTCTCTCTCTGAAAATGTCCTGCCAACGCTACTTATATTTTTGCAGTTAATGGTCACTCGTAACTTTTAACTGTTTAATCCCTTAGTAAATGTGTCTGAGTCATCTGAACAGTGTATTTTATTGAGTGAAGGTAACAGCGCCTATTAATAAAAATAACAGGCCTAAAAGTGGAGAAACTGGTACCAAGTACTGTTTCATAATCATTGGTTTTAGTGCACTAAAATAAATTTATGGTATGTTATATACAATTATTCTATTTTTTTTTTTTTTTAATGCTTTTTTCATGTTGTGTGTTTTATACTTTACCTTTGGAGAGTTTTATATATATGCTGGTGTGTTTGCTATTGTCTTAATGCTTGGCTTACATTTTTATATTTTTTTTCCGCAGAGTGTATTTTTGTGTTTTTGCATTCACATTTTGTTTTATTAATTTAGTTGCCTTATTTTGTTTAACACGTGAAAATTAATTTACTTGTATCTCTTCTCAATCACTATCCATTATTAACCAACTTAAATTTTACTTGAATAATTTTCGATTAATTAATAAATTAATTTCAGATTTAATTTTGACTGATGATTAATTCAGACTTACTCCAATTTTGCTTTGTTTTCAAGTAATTAGGAATTTCTCTGAGACTGTTAAAGTAATGTATAATCTTTGAATTTAGAAATAAATATTTTAAAATTGTTATATCAGAGTTTCATTTATTGAGGAACCAGTAATTTTTATTTGAATTAGATGTAGAGTGGTAAGTGAGATGTTTTCCTTCAGGTAATTGAAGTGAGCTCGAGCCAGGAAATGTTTTGGCTTTTATAATGTTGTTGAAGTGATGCCCTTTGACTTTACCTCACAACTTTTTAATGAACTTATTCTGCTCTCCTTGCATGATTGATACGTTTTAATAAAAATGGCCCTAAGGAAAACAACAACATTTCTTAAAAATTCCATGACTGGACAGCCCCTCTTTTATATTGGCCAATCTAGCAAAGGTTTAGCTGTATGTATTAAAATCAACATAATTATTCAGTCAAAACTGGACAAACATCGAATGCTATATTCATTCATTTAAGTGAAAAAACTCATGGATAAATTGAACTGAAAGTAGGCCTACAGTGATTGCCAGATCGACAGATTTCTCTTCAAGAAATCTCTTGGAGTCCACTATTATGCTTTACTTCCAGGTGTAATTTTAACCCTAGCCCTGGCATGTATTATCTGGACCCTGTATTAGAAAAACGTTCAAGAATGACCTAAAAAGATAAAATCACTAACTTAATTACAAATCAGTTACCTTAAATATATTTTCTATGTACTCGTATGTTTAATATAATTTTTTATTTGTAAAAATGCATATCTTGCAAATATTTTCATTGTTTACAAAAAGATAATTATTTTGTTGTACTAGCATTTTTGGTACTCAATCACCTCCTTATATAATCTTTTAATTGTCCTGTCCCTGCTTCTGAAAAGGATCTAATCGTTTGGTTTAAAACGTCTTAAATATTTAACCCTCTTTTAGCAGTTCTACTAATACTTCAATTGTATTGGATTTCAGGTACACATTTTTTGCTTTGTAATCTCCCCATCTGTCATTTATATAAGCTTTTTTTGTAAACTTGCTTTTATATTTCTTCGGTCTGCTAAGTAAAGGACGACAGTCGAAAGGCATCGCAATACTCAAGCGTTTCGCTTTCCTTCGTGGATTTTGTTCTTATTTATATATTCATCACGTTCCATATTTTCGTGATTCAGTTGTACTATTATAACTAACATATATATATATATATATATATATATATATATATATATATATATATATATATATATATATATATATATATATATATATATATATATATATATATATAATATATATATATATATATATATATATATATATATATATTGTTACGTGTGGGAGGTCTTGGTTGATCATGTATTATTCAATTTACGTAATTTTTACGGCCCTGCAAACCAAGATTACACGTAACCTGTCACTTGAAGCCAAAAGTTAACCTCAAAGACAGACGTTAATTAGCCAAAGGTCGCCAGTTAAGGGTTATTAACCTTAACAAAGAATATTTGAGATGAATTTGATTTTAAAACATAACTTGTTCTTCCAAACATTCGGACGCCAGGCAATCAAAGCATCGAGATTTAACCTGATTTTTGCTTACCCTAAATCTAGGTATTTTACTGGAATAATGGGGTTGAAGCTAACAATAAAATAATTTGACTTAATCTAGACTTCGTGAACACATATACCGTAAGTGGTGGCTGAAGGGGGGAACAAAGGAAATTTGAAATACAGAAAAAAGGATAAAAGAATGGGCGAAGTTTTGAACAAAAAGCGACTTTACCTTAGGACGACCGTTGTGCATCAACGACCGACGTGGAGTTCTTGCAATTGTTTCTTCACTTCACTAATAGAATAATAGACAAAGAAAGGGGAAGAGGTCCAACTGGACGTGTTATCTCTCCAGCTTGGTTCTCTCTGAAGTTCTCGGACCGGCCTAGGTCAACAACAATCACCCCAGGTGTCCACGTTCTTGTATTCAAAACATTCGCCATGAGACAGGTAGGAAGGAAAAGGGGACCTTAGGACCACCTATTCTTAAGGCTGATAGGAAATTTTCCTATAGGGTAAAAGGCCCAACTTACCTATCCCGTTCTCCAACGGACGTTAAGGTTTGAACTAAGAAACTATTGATATATAGACAATGTCTTTTCCCGGTCTCAGTCAGGCTGATATTTTTACAATCAAAAGTTACGAGGGCGAACAGCAGTAATATTTGTAAAAGCTCCCCCTTAAGAGGGCCTTCACTCCCTTTTCGGGCGTGAAGGTCTATACTAACAAGCTGTTCGCCTCTCGTGGGTTACTTCTCCTTCCCTGAGCAGATTAGTCCTGGTTAGCCTACCTAGCTACAGAACTACCTAACCCTAGATAGGATATGAGCTATAATCACTACTTAACCTAATTCTAATAGTACTAGAAGGTGCTCACGGTTATTATAGGCTACCTCCTACAATCATGATGTGTTTTAGACCTAGCCTAGTGGTACATTCTATGATATTCCCTAGCCTAACCTATCCTAACCCGACCGTAGCACCAACATAAGAGTTAATATTCTAACTAAATTACAACATGGTTTATGTTTAATACAATTAAAATTTACTAGTTAATTCATGAGGTTGCCTCATATGATAAATGGGTGCCTCACTGAGGCCTTAGGCCATGCGTGTCCACGAGCATCGTGGCTCGTTTCACAATAGTTAAGATTACTGAAATTAGTTATGCTACTTACATGATTACTGCGGGCTCGGTGGTAAGTGGAAGGAACAAGGTTACTAAATTGATGTACTGTACTTTAAGGTGGCCTAGGCTATGCATTGATGAAAGGAAGAGATCACACTGGCTACCTCCTCTGGGCAAGGGGCCAGGATCACTCTTAGATGTTAAAAAGACTGTGCCAAGAGGGCACTAGTGCCAGGATGAGCTTTATAACTTCGCAACTACTGGGCTCTCTTCCGCCCCTTCTTCTTCTTCTTGGTTTCCTCCAAGGCCTATCAAGTAGCTGGCCTAACACAGGTGATGAGAGCACCGACTCAAAATCAACAGGCCAGAAGGCTAGCGGGCGCGAAGTCAGGGCAACTGCAAAACATCATTCTGGAGGACTCCATACTCGGCTGCTTTTCCGGAGCGAGAGCAATCTCGACTTCTGCGTCCGAGGATGCCAGTTCCTGGTCTTCCAAGGGAGGGTACCATTTCGATCCTCCAGGGTTCATCCCCTGGATTCAAATTTTGCACAGAAGAAGTTTCGGGTGCTGGAGGCTCTCCAGTCGCGATGATCAACTGCATGGGGAATCCTAAATCTCCGGAGGAGGATAAGCCTCATGATTTAGACCCGGCATAGGGGCCTTTTCCATTGGTAGCTCAACGTCCGTGGCGGACGGGAGTCTGGCACTGCTCAGTGCTCGCAAGTGGCACTGGCAGCAGTTGAGTCAGGCATGCCTGACAAGGGGTCCGGAGGTGCACTACCTGTATGGACGACTTGTGGTTGGCTGCGGCAGAGATTCCTAACCCAGCCCAGATCGTAGCCTCTCCTAGAGTTTTGTTCGGTCGTCCGGCTGAACGTTGCTTGCTTGGGCAGCCCTCCCAATTTGTGGAGTGGTCTGCCCGCTTGCACGTCCTGCAGCGGTACTGCTCCTCCTGAATCTCTTCGCGGAGGGGGAGGACCTCTTGGTGGGCCAGCCACTAAAAATAAATTGGAGAGGGCTAGGCCTGAAATAATTTATTTTATTTTTCCTTTTTGGTGGGCGGAAGGTGGAGGTTTGTCATGGTTGAGAGGTTTACATGTGGCCTCTGTGGAGGAGTTTTTTATATATGGGGTGTGCGTTGGTAACGGGCTTCCGCAGAGAAGATCCCGACCCAACAAGAAGACCACTTTTTGGCCGTTTTTGCACCTACCACGCCAAGGCGGTGGGGGTATCGTGCCCCAAGGTGTCATAACCTGGAGTTGGACAGTAGGAACGGTGATGGTGTGGCCCTCTATCCACTGCATTTCCCACCGCGTTTCTTCGTCAACCATGGCACTGGCTGGCACTTTTAGTGATCAGGCTAATGTCTGCCAACGCTATTGTCTACTGTGACCGGAAGGGTCACTGGCAGGCTTAATGCTCTGAAGAGGGCCACCGAGATGAACTGGGTTTCCAGTCTCTCAAGTAAAGGATCCGGTGACCAGCAGCAGAAAATGAAGTGCTGATTAGGTTGACAAATTTGGTGGCGGGGACATGATGTGGACAGGCCGGAGATCCAGCATTGTAGTGGCTAGCAGCCCCACAGGAATTTTTACGGCCTTTTGGATGGGCTCGGTGGCCTGCAGTAACTGTTGGAGGAGAGGGCTGAGCGGATGAATCGGGAGCGGAGTTCTGGCTGGTAGGGTTAGGCTGCTTATTAGTGCCGAGTTTGTATCGGCACTCAGCTTCAGCGTGGCCCCCCTTCTTGCAATAGTTGCACAGGGTCTTGCTAGGCAGTCCATTCTTCGGGCGAGTGGAGTTCGATATCTGACTTTTATTTTTTGGAATTAATGTAATTTTAATTTCCTTTTCTCCAGATTCTTTCTCTAAAATGTACTTTAGATTCTACGCAAGGTCGCCAATGTTACGTGTGGGAGGTCTTGGTTGATCATGTATTATTCAATTTACGTAATTTTTACGGCCCTGCAAACCAAGATTACACGTAACCTGTCACTTGAAGCCAAAAGTTAACCTCAAAGACAGACGTTAATTAGCTAAAGGTCGCCAGTTAAGGGTTATTAACCTTAACAAAGAATATTTGAGATGAATTTGATTTTAAACATAGCGGTTCTTCCAAACATTCGGACCTTGAGGCAATCAAAGCATCGAGATTTAACCTGATTTTGCTTACCTAAATCCTAGGTATTTTACTGGAATAATGGGGTTGAAGCTAACAATAAAATAATTTGACTTAATCTAGACTTCGTGAACACATATACCGTAAGTGGTGGCTGAAGGGGAATAAAAAATTTGAAATACAGAAAAAAGGATAAAAGAATGGGCGAAGTTTTGAACAAAAAAGCGACTTTACCTTAGGGCGACCGTTGTGGCATCAACGACCGACGTGGAGTTCTTTTAATTGTTTCTTCACTTCACTAATAGAATAATAGACAAAGAAAGGGAAAGAGGTCCAACTGGACGTGTTATCTCTCCTAAAGCTTGGTTCTCTCTGAAGTTCTCGGACCGGCCTAGGTCAACAACAATCACCCCAGGTGTCCACGTTCTTGTATTCAAAACATTCGCCATGAGACAGGTAGGAAGGAAAAGGGGGACCTTAGGACCACCTATTCTTAAGGCTGATTCGCTTTAACCCTAGGGAAATTTTCCTATAGGGTAAAAGGCCTAACTTACCTATCCCGTTCTCCAACGGACGTTAAGGTTTGAACTAAGACGCACCTATATAGACAATGTCTTTTCCCGGTCTCAGTCAGGCTGATATTTTTACAATCAAAAGTTACGAGGGCGAACAGCAGTAATATTTGTAAAAATATATATAAGATTCTTCTCCAACTGGGGGTGAGCACCACAGGCTACCACACTATGGTTGCTCCCTGTATGACGTAACACCTTGACTGGTACCTGCACACTTCCTCCTGGAGTTGTCACTGTACCCTCATAGATATAGGCTTAAAAGCCTCCAAACTGCTCAGCCACTCACTGCTTGAAGTTACATTTCCACTGGTAGCTAAACACTCAGGTTGTTTAATCTCAGCCTTCACTGGAGTTTCACTCCTCCCCACATTGCTTTTTGTAGTCTGTTTCACCTGGTCACTTCTTACTACTTGACCAATTGCTTTGGACTGCCAATGTGCCTGATGACACTCCCAACTGAAGTGTCCTGCTCTTCCACACTTGAAGCAGACAACACTGGGCTTTTGTAATTGCCTTGCAACATTATTATATAAAGATTTTACATTAGCTTGCTGAGGGATATTACCCTGCATTGACTTGGTATTACCACTTGTAGTATTCCCATTAAATCTGCTCCTGAAATTTGGATAAGACCTAAAATCAGTGCGTTGATTCTAATACTTGACATTATAGTTCCTTTTGCTGCTGTTGATATTGTAGTCCTCACTAAGTGTAGCAGCTTTGTCAAGTTTATTCACCTCTCTCTCTCTCAAATAGGCTCTTGTGTGTTCAGGAATTCCCCTAAGATATTGTTCAAGAACAACCAATTCTTCAAGATCTTCAAATGTTTTAACTTTAGCAGCCTCCAACCATTGTTTAAAACATCTTCTTACTTTGTAGGCATAATCCAAAAAAGTTATCTGGTCATCCTTCCTCAAAGATCTGAATCTTTCATTATAATATTCAGGGGTCACCTGGTAAACTTGTAGAACATTGTGTTTAAGTACCTTGTACTCTTTACACTGATCAGCTGATAAGGCTAAATAGGCACTTCTTCCTTTACCAATGAGAACACTCAGTAACAAGACTGACCATTTATCCTCTGGCCATCCCATACCTGCAGCCACTTTTTTAAAGTGATCAAAAAACTCATCTGGGGCTTCTTCTGTAAACTTTGGAATTAACTTCTGCATTCTTACTACATCTAATATAGGGTCTAAATTACCTTGAGTAGGGTTAGATGGGAACATGGGCAATTCAGCTGTAGCTTTCAACCTTTCCATCTCTCTCAGGTGCCTAGCTATTTCTCTTTCTTCCTCTGCTATTTTTCTTAATTCTTCAGCAGCTTTCTCTTTTTCTCTTTCTTATCTTTCTTGTTTTTCTCTGTCTTCTCTTTCTTTTTCTGTCTGCATTTTCAGCTTAATCAAATTTCCTTCTGTTTCTAGACGTCTAAGCTCTGCTTCTGCATCACTTTTCTCTTTCTTTTGCCCATGTTTATCTATAAGTTCTGCCTCAGCTGCGTTCAACAACTCTTGTGTCTCTCCTAGCTCTTCATCTATTTTACCAGAGTCCATCAATGCTTTGATTGCAATGAATTTTATTTGTGCATTTACCATGTTGGCAGACACCTGACCACCACATGCTACTGCAATCTCACTCCACTGTGCTTTAGTCAGAGTGATTTCAGATAACTCTTGGATGGAGGGGTTTGCTAAAAATTCTTGAACGTCGAATAGAACCATCTCTCTCAGTTACTCAACTAACAATTCAACATGACAACAATTCAACACAATAAAATGCAAAAAACAATTATATGGTCACTCTCCTCATAAAATAAAACAACTATATGGTCACTCTCCTAATCAAATATGTCCCTAACACCATC
>NC_089741.1:13606731-13616731 GCF_040412425.1 Macrobrachium rosenbergii | reverse complement strand
CATGGTAAAAGAATGGGAGTCTTTGATTCACAGAGGGCATTGCGTCAGTACCTGCACGCCAAAATACTTGCTGGTACCTGGTGTGCATTTTTGTGTGAGTATGCTTTTAACGATCTTGGATTTATATTGAACGAATCAATCACAACAATACACAGACGTGATATTTTTATAGCACAGGTTGAATGTTATCTCTGAAAATAAATAAATTTGTTAAATTTAAAGCCAGGAAGTTTAGGGTTCAGAGAAGTATATTTGAGAAAAATATAATACTTATAATCATATAATTTATAGCAGCAGTAAGGCCGAAAGATCTTAACATTAAAAGGCCAAACATCATAGGCACCATTTAAATAAATTACCCACTTTCCTATCGTTCCAAGTTACATGAAGATAGTAAAGTTAATCATTCGGATCAAAATGAGCAACTATCTGTAAGGAACAAACTTGAAAATTCCATAGATATGAAACCATAGGAATGAGCAAAAACTTTAGGATACCACACACGCAAACATGAAAAAGTCACCAACCCAGATACTGATCTCTCTGAAACTCTAATCACTTGCCAGTCACGAGGTTCACCAACAATACTTTTGATATTACATGCTTTTGTTTAACTTGAATTCTGCGTCTGTTTGGGTCAAAACTTGTAACTCAATTTTCGACCTGTTCCCTTCATCCGATGGCCATGAAATTTTGCATAGTTACTCAATCGCGGTGACAATACATCCTTCCATGATCAGTAAGTCAGCAGTGACCTATAGTGATCCTAAAGTGACCTCTCCCAGTATCTCAGGATTTGTATGGAAATCTTCCGATTTTTCATACGTGCTTTGACTCAGTAGAATGATTTAATAACTCTATGGATTTTTCAAACCTTCTTTGGATCAACAGAATATCAAGTTCAATTTATTTAGCTAGTCATAAATCAGTTACAATTTGTCAAAACTAAAAAGTATAAAATATAAAAAAATATAAAAAAAAAATCTCAAACACAGACGAAAATTGAGTTACAAGTTTTGATCCAAACAGACGTAGAAGTCAAGCTAAATAAAAGCATGTAAAAACTTAAACTCCTTTATTGGATGTGAAAAGAGGTTGAAAAAAAGAGTAGTAAAAATTAATAAAAAAAAAAAAGAAACAAATACAGACATCCACACATAAACAACAATACAAGTTAGAAAACACACAGGGGACCCAGAGGGCTTCTGTCCAGAGGGTGACTGAGGAGGAGGAGACACGTGTCGCTGATTGTGAGGGAAACTCCCGGGGAATCATCAGAGCCAAAGTTAGCGCCGAAAGCTGCTGTGAAATTGAAGGTTGTACAATTTGCAGGAGAGTTTAGCGGCGCACAACGAGAAGAGAAGTATTTTTATTCCGTTCCAAGGACTTGTGGTCTTCTCAAAAGCCTGAGGATGAGAGGAGTTTGCGATATTTGGCATTTCTGCTAGTATGTAGCGAGGTCGCTTGTTTCACGTATCTGCTTGATTTAGTGATAAGTATTTTGTCTGACGACTGTAATGGTTTTTAGTGAACAAAATTTTATTTCTCATTATTTCTAGATTTAGTGGAACGATTTTTGTTTGAAGCTTCTACTTGAGTTTGGTAAAGCAATATTTGTCATCATTAAGAAAAGACCTTAGTGCATTTTTTATCTGGTGCAGAATCAATGACCTTTCCTACTATTTTAAGATGCCAGTATTAAATAATAAGAAGGTTCATATTTAATAAAAGTCCCTTGAGAATTAATTCATTCATTTCCAATGAATTAACGTACTCTTGGGGACTAAGTCTTCTCCCTGTTCTTGCCTCTTCCCATGCTTCCAATTATCGTTTGATTTTTAAGGATTATTTCTATACTTCGTTAACACAGGAATGGCCTGTAACATGAAGTTTGGCTTTCTATTTAAATTCTTATGAAATAATGCAAAAATTAAATTGAAACTTTCTTTGTTTAGTTAATTTCTGAAATATTTTATTAATTATCTATATGCCATCCTATGAAAATAGGTTACTCATGAATATGCGCTGGTAATTGAAAAGCTAGGCATATCTACCACCTATTACAAACAATGGTTTACAAGACTGTAGTTTGGCTTGTGTATATAGAATGTACTTCAGATCTTGTACTTTTTTTTATCAATGTAGAATACATATTATCTCACAGAACCCACGAAATTTGCATATCAGGCTGAGTTTGAATTTTTGAAAAATAATTCCAAAACCAGGTGTCATAATAAACACCAATAGCGTTGGATAGCAAGAAAAACTCACATGAGTTGTTAGGTCATACCACTCAATATTTTCTATTGAAACCCAAAGGCGTCTATGGGAAGCTAGATTAAAAATTGAGCTGTCTCAGATAATCTTGTACTACAAACAGTGCTAACCTACTCTTGCACCTATAATTTATTATCTTTCTTCGTGTTAGCGTTCGTTACTGAAAATGTAATTTCAAATTTGCTGAATATATTTGACAACAGCATTGTTATACATATGGTAATGTATGAGGAAATATACTCAAATCATTACGCAGTCCAAAATTTCGTAGACTAATGAACTTATGTAGTCCCTCACAACATTTTATCCATAGATATAGAGAGGAAAGATTGGACAGTCACGTGACTGTTGCGTGCAAGTAGGGCGCCATTGCTATGTGTTGATTCCAAGAAATGTCAGCGGCAGTGACTGCACAGACCAGCAGCAACAGAGCCACCTCTGGCACCCCATGCTGCACCATCAAGTGTGTTACATACAAAAACAGAATCTCAAAAGAACAGGGGATCACATTTCACAAATAACTAATATATTTTCATTCATGAAAATCTTTAAAACTGTGTTGAAACAACCTGAAACAAGTAAAAATGTGTTAGATCACAGTCAACTTGCAGTCAACTACACGCCTGCTTCTTGGGCTAATGAAATAATGAATGTTGTAATAACATTTTTATTAAAGCCTATTTGACATAAAATTCATATAGCCTAATAAACTAGCATGTAGGGTTACCATCAGTCCATATAACCTTGGTTATAACCGAGGTTATAATATTCCCTACTACCATTACTACCACTAGTACTACTAGTACTACAATGTACATAGCCTAGTATCTTGAGGCCTAGCCTAGGCCTGCTGCAGTTTTATAATGTTATAAATGTTATAATGTTATTTACCATGTTATCAATAAGTGTTATAATGTTATCAGTAAGTGTTATAATATTAGTTCCCATGTTATGAATAAGTTCTCAAACCTCCTGGTATGCACAGGACTCAGCTGTCAGAAGATGCCTGTCCCACTGAATTTGATCTGCCAGAACACTTAAAGGTGGTATTCTTCAATTTTACCATTATAATTTTTACCCTAAAGCATACCTCAAAATCATGCTACATTATGGCTTTAAAAGTAAAACTTCAGCACCTAGCTAGTCTACTAGGGTTGGTCATCAAATAACCAAGGGTAGCCTTCCATAGCCTAACCTTAGCTTAACAAAGGCAGCCTAACTTGGCAACCCTCAGGAATGCTGATTTTTCTTTCTGTCCCTCTCCACAGACTATGAAATACAGCTCAAGTCTTGGCTAGCTATGAAAATCTACGTTATTCTTACCAGCTAGCCTATGTACAATGTAAATAAGTGAATTGAATTACAGGTCAGTATGGCTGTGACATGTTACAAAGTTATATTTATGTACCTCTTGGTAATAATTACCTTGAAGCTGTACAAATAACTTATATGTAATGGTTTGAATGTTTTTATCTGCTTCTGTACAGTACACACAGTGTACTCTCCTCTAAATCCCAACTGTATGAGTATGAATTAATGCAGATTGTAATAATATGTATATTGTAATTAAATAAATAGCTTCTCTTATAAGAAATATGAGTAGCCTAGTAGGTTCAAATATGCCTTAAAAATGTCTGCAGGTCAGTGTGGGAAACCTGTTATTAATATTATGTGACATGTAAGATTCAGGACTGATTTTGGTCAATTTTGTGTTTAAGATTTCCTGACAAGAACAAAGATCAAGACGGCTACCTTACTTGGGTTAGAAACTGCAGAAGGGATAAAGAGCCAAACGATGGATCACACACATGCAGCAGCAAGCATTTTCTGCCAAAGTACATTTCCAAACCTCGTGGTATGCATGAGCTTAAGGTTCTGCAATAGACTTTGAAGTCCAGAATATGGTAAAAGGTAACAAAGTGACTACCAAAGTAAATTTAGTCTAATAAGATGCAACCAGAAGGGGAAAGCCGGCATATACGTCAGTACTGGCAACGGCAAGATTTATCCAGCCCTGCAAACTACTATATTAATTGTATCCCTATTAATAGTATCAGGTGTTGTAAATTGTGAAATCCTATAAAATGATTGTACAGACTATTGAATATTGCCTGTTGTAGACTATTAATAATATGATTATACCTATGGATAAAGCTTATAAGGGATGACAGCGTTGGAGATAACAATTATTTTAGTATAGTGTTGTCAAATTTTACTCCCTGGGTGTTTGACCCATGAATAAAAAACGATAATAATTCATTCTGCCTGTAGAGGAAATTCGTCAACTTTATTGCTCAAGTATATAAAAACTACAACAGACAGAATTAATATTTTCCTTACTACATGTAGTACACATTGTCCTTGGTAAATGCTGCAAAGATCATTTATCAAACTTTAAAGACTGCTGAGAAAATTGGCTGTCAATGCAGTAAAATAATAATGTAACGTCGCCATATGTGCAAAACTTTATGGCTTAACTCTAGAAACAATATACCAGCAAGATTAAATATTATTATTTCTGCGTACTGTACATGTTGCATTTATTAAATGGTGCATAAATCATTTGACAGTCTTGAAGGGCAGCCGAGAATCACGTTTTAAAGAGTACAGGGCTTCCCATTAGATTGCATGAGTTGTGTCATTGTTTACATAAGAATCAACACGTAGCAATGGCGCCAGGCAGTGCACGTCACAAACTGGTTTGCTATCAGACGCTGTCCAATCTCTCCCTCTATATCTATGGTTTTATCTGTCTTCATATCTGACAGTGATTCTCTCTCTCTCTCTCTCTCTCTCTCTCTCTCCATGTAACAATTTCTGCTACTGTAATTTTAACGCTAAGAGAGGTAGAGACGTCTGCTATGGAGGTACAGGAAATGCTGATAAATTCACGGTATGGGACTACCGCGTTTGATTTTCACCATTCACACAGGATTATATTATGTTGTACAGTATACACAAGCTAAGCGAAGTTAGATTTTATTCCGGAGCTGATCATAGCAGAAGACGCATATTGGTCAATACAAAAATTAATAAGGATGTATTTAGAACTAGCAGAACACTACTATTTTGCAAACAAAGTAACAAACATTTCAGAATACATGAAAAAAAATGAACCGTATTTCCTTCTTAGCTGATATATATATATATATATATATATATATATATATATATATATATATATATATATATATATATATATATATATATATATATATACATATATATACATATTTATATGCATATATATATATATATATATATATATATATATATATATATATATATATATATATATATATATATATATATATATATATATATATATATATATATATATATATATATATATATATATATATAAACTGCAAGTTCGTTAGCAACGTGTCACACCCCTACACTCTCTGAAACATTCACCTCCGTTGCCCATGTATTCTCTTGCTCCTTGGATATTCAGACCCTTTTTTTCACTATTCAGAAGTTTCTGAGACCTCCTCTTATATTTCTAGAAAATCTGCCGTCCTCCGTTCTCTTCACACAGACTGACAGACAGACAGACGCACACACACACACCTTTTTCCCTTTGCAAGTAATGGCGCCAGATTTAGTAGGCTTTCCAGATCTGAGCTGGAGCTTTGGTGAGATCTTGCTCACCCCATAGCCGGTGTTTGCCTCCTCAGCTGTCTTTCGAATTACGAGAGAGAGAGAGAGAGAGAGAGAGAGAGAGAGAGAGAGAGAGAGAGAGAGAGAGAGAGTGGAGGGGGAGAGCAACATCACCATAGATTTGTGAATATTCTGAAAAAGTAAAGCCCAGCGATATGACTGCATACTACAAAAACAAGTCAATGAAAAAATGCCACGCTAAGAGAATGACATTTGAATGGGAGTCGTGAAAGCACACGAACACCAAATTGGACTGAATTGACGGACGTGCGTCCCTTCTTTCAGTGGTATGGGTGAAACAATTTTCCTTTCTTTTCTCCGATGATGATGCATGAAAAATTTCATCTGAGTTATTGGCGTAACCTTTTCGAATTTCTGTATAGGAATGGTGATGAAAATATGAAAAGAATGTTAGGTGTCAATACAGAAAGATGAGTGATACTTCACATGGATTCCTGCAAAGACTGAAAGATTATCTCTCGTTTGGTTAAAGTCCTCGGTTGGTATAAGAAATTCCCTTTTTGATTCTTAACTACCGTTCAACTTCCGGGCCCCTGTCCCCCACGTCTTTACATTCTTAAAGATAATTCTGTTTTAAGCAAAGTGACTCAAAATTCGTCACACCAAGGGTATGATGAATAAGATTACTCCGGTCATTGACAGTTCTGTAGACGCCAGCTAATGAAGAAAAGAGGCGTTTAGTTAACGGTCACAGTCGTAACCGTCTTCGATGTGAACCCCTTCGTGTGAAGTCTAAAAACATAAATAAACAAGTAAACAATGCGCCTAAGTTTCTTCGGCGCAATCGATTTTTCTGTACGGCATATAATGCCGTATGGGCGGCGGCCCATGAAACTTTCAGCCATAGACCGGTGGTGACCTGTCCTACAGCGTTGCCATACGCACGATTATGGCTAACTTTAACCTTAAATAAAAAAAAAAAAACTTCTGAGGCTACAGGGCTGCAATTTACTATGTTTGATGATGGGAGGGCGGATGATCAACATACCTAAGTAGTTTTTAAGATCTGAGGTCGGACAGAAAAAGTGAGGACGGACAGACAAAGCCACCTCAATAGTTTTCTTTTACAGAAGTCTAAAAAGACTAGACATATTTGATTCACTGTTTAACAACTACGAAAGGAAGTCATCAAACGTTACTGAATGGATCTTGAGGTTTGATATTAACTAAAGACATAAATTCTTCTGCGTTTGGATTTTCACTACCTTAGAATCTCTGAGTAGATGGAGGAAGTTCTTTTATTTGAAAACAACCAAACCTGCCAAGAGGGGTTGGAAATAAATAAACTCTGAGCCATAAGCAATATGATTAGAAACCTTCTCAAATGATGAACGAATCTTCATTCAGTTGGATAAGTTCCTGTATACTACATGAGCGTAGAATAACAAGAGGTATTGTTAGATAACCTAAAAACCACATAGTTGGCGAAATTGCAAAAGAAAATAACTACCAGTCTTCAAAGGATACACTTATATGAGCTAATGTTTCGAGATACATATTTCAGCAAAAGCAAATAGGAAAGCAGTTTGCGTTTACTCCAAAGGTGAGAGTTAAGATATAATGTATTAATCTCTGCCTGAGCGCCAACATCAGAGCTGTCATGGCGTTCCATCTAATATTCACCAAGCAATTTTCCAAGCATAAAAACGAATGACCAAAGAAACAAAACAAAAATTACTTAAAGTAAGGAAGGTGTGTTCAACACCTTTGGACGAATTCCTTTAAAAAATCTAATGAACTTCCACAGATATTTATTTGACTAAATATTCTATCAGCGTTGCACACCAGTCAATACCATTAAAAAATCATCCTTGAGGAAGCAATAATATGAAAATAGAAAATAATATAAAATGTGAAACAAAAATTATTGTGCGTATAAAATTCCATTATCAATAGTGATGAAATCCAAAAAAAAAAAAAAAAGAGACGTACAACACACATTCAGTTGTGCATCAATAATAAATAATCTGTCTCTGAGGCCCAGCAAAAAAGACAAAAATTCTATTTCTAGTTTACCCATCCTGCGCATTTAAGCTCCCTCCCACATGTTAACGCTCAGTTGCATCCAGTGACAAGAACAGTCAGACGAGATTATATAAATGGCTTCATGGCTTTTGAAAAGCCGACCCTGTATATATATTTTTGATGGGATGGAAGTTCTATGCACATACACACACACACACACACACACACACACACACACACACACATATATATATATATATATTATATATATATATATATATATATATATATATATATATATATATATATATATATATATATATATATATATATATATATAATATATATATATATATATATATATATATATATATATATATATATATATATATATATATATATATATATATATATATATATATATATATATATATATATATATATATATATATATATATATATATATATATATATATATATATATATATATATATATATATATATATATATATATATATATATATATATATATATATATATATATATATATATATATATATATATATAATATTTTCTTTTCGTCACTTTATACCAGATACTTATGTAATTGTAATAGCCGCAAAGCACTCTTAACGTACCGAATTCTTCACACTTTTTGGATACGTTTGTCACTACAAATCCTTAGATCCAGATGCAAGAAATGAAGCAATCCTGATGTCCAGTAGCGGGAATCGATCCCGTATCCCGAGAAATCACAAGGTCATGTTGCCGACCTGACCATTAGAGTTGCTTCATAGTTGGTACATTTGGATCTAAGGCTTTGTAGTGACATTTGTATCCAAAAATTGTGAAGAATTCGAGAAGTTAAGAGGGTATCGTGACTACTACAATTATGTATATATATATATATATATATATATATATATATATATATATATATATATATATATATATATATATATATATATATATATATATATATATATATATATATATATGTGCATATGCGTGTGTTTATTTATTTGTTTGTCACGAAAGCCACCAGGAAAGAGATAAGAAGCTTTCTTGTCATTTTGATACATTCTTGAATACAATGGTGATTATAGTAAAACTGAGATAAAAAAAAATTAAACAAAATTTTACAATTAAAAATTCTAAAGTCAAGTAAAATAGCCATAAACACACGTGATTGAGAAAAGTCTCTTAAACTGAAACAAATCTAAAAAATTGTTTAACAACATAAGGATCGCGTTTACAGATACTTTGATTTGCAGTAATTAATTCATTACATTTCCTAATTACAGCGGATTCAATTAAGGTACCTTTGATTACTTTGATACAGCAAGGCAAAACACTACTCCTTCTCAATAAATCGCTTGGCTAAAATTGTTCGGACGTGAAAACAACGCATAAGACATTTGCTCCTTCCTTACAATAGAGTCATGTTGCTTTATTCAGGTACCATAACATTTACCTGATCGTCGGATTAGCTGCAAATTTTACAACGAATCTCGTTGTGCCTAAACAGATTCTTTTAGCGGCCGTCTGCTAAGTGCAGTTAATGAACTGCCTTGGATTTCTTCATTATTCATAAATACTAGGGTTGTTATC
Source organism: Macrobrachium rosenbergii (assembly GCF_040412425.1). NCBI lineage: Eukaryota > Metazoa > Arthropoda > Malacostraca > Decapoda > Palaemonidae > Macrobrachium > Macrobrachium rosenbergii. Next base: position 13,607,194 of record NC_089741.1, on the reverse strand, counting down.
GAGTTCATCTTGAAGAAACTCTGGGCCACCAACAAGCAAGGTTGTTAATAACATGGTGGAAATAGGGGAGGTTCTGATTTGATTATTATGATTAGAATAACATTGAGTATATAAACATATATTTTTTTTGGTTTTATGAAGACAAAAATTAAAGCGAATATAATTACAGAGGTGATATATGTACGTATATATATGTATATATATATATATATATATATATATATATATATATATATATATATATATATATATATATATATATATATATATATATATACAATGAATGACAATTATCTTTTTCCTCACAAGAAATTGACGCTCGTAAATGATATCTGTTATAAAAGAAAAAGTACTTTAGATGTCATTCGGGCAAAAAGTGACTCCTTTTTAAAGTAACGACAGTTATAAATAGAAGTTCTACGTTACCCTTTATGAAAAAAATGAAAACATTATACGAGTGAAT
>NC_089741.1:13559231-13601731 GCF_040412425.1 Macrobrachium rosenbergii | reverse complement strand
AGCATTCCTGACCTGGAGACAGCAGTTGGTATTGTTCCTTCGGGTTCTGCGGGCTCAGCAGAATTGCTTGCATTACAATGCAGTGGGAGGAGTGGTTAGTAGGCGGGGGCAGGGGGCGGGCGGTTTCTTCAGCATCCTCTCCTCCCTTTCGCCTCCTCATCCTTTTCTTCTCCCGTCTTCCTTCTCCTTTCATGTCTGGATGACTTGGGGTTTTCTCTCTGACCTTCAAATGGGAAAGACTTGTGTTTACTCTTGAACTACATTTTGCGATCAGCTGTTAATTGCAGGGCTATAAAGTGGCTTATTCCCTTAGAGTTTGGGGGGTTTTATTGGAATTTTTAGATATATTTATTTTATTTTGGGAGGTTTTTCCCTCTTGTGGTATTTTATTATGTGGTGACTTTAGAGAACATTATATGGGGCTTTAGTATCTTATGCTTCTGAGATCAGGCCAGGTTTAATGGCCAATGAAGGAAACTGTGCAAGAAGTAGGAAAAGATATGCCTTCGAGGGGCAAATCTTTATCGAACCTAGTTGATGGATTCCAATTTAGAATTGTAGTTAAAGAGAAGGAAAAATTCGGCAATATGGCAGGTAATGATAGGAATACGACGGTAATTCACAATGTCACAACAATATCTGATGGAAATTCAACCATTTCCAGGTTGGTGAATTGGAATCTTTCCCAGTCGATTAGAGATTACAAATGTAATCGAAGAAGAATTTAACAGCTCAGTTCTCATATGACAGGGGGATATTAGTAAACGATGTCATAGCTATTTGTTTAGCAGGTTTAAAACATGGGATGATCTCAAAGGTTTCCTTAGGAGGGCATATGGCATTGCTGAAACGGGAGATGTGGTTCATGATGTTCGGGCTCTCTTTAAAGTAAGGAAAGTCCAAGATTCGATGGTTATCTTTAGCTCTAGGCTATATGATCAGACTATAGATGTAGTAGAGAAATTGAGAGGGTCTGACTGGGCAAATGGTAACTTTATCTACTTGGATGACCTAGGTAAGCTTCTACATTTTTGTGGCTTCTACACGAGGTCCCAGATGCTATAGTGGACAGTTTTGATAAGAATATAGAGCACGCGGCTGATGAGGTGCTGATTTTTTCTCAAGTTCACAAACACGTCAAAATGTCCTGCAGTTGATAGTACCTTTTCCAATGGTATACCAAATGCTTCTTCGGGCATTCCAAAGTACCCATCACAAGGGGATTCTGGTTTTGCCTCCGGCAGTTTTTGTGGCAAGGTAGACACTGATAGAAAACCAGATTTAACTGTATAGATCTTGGTGCCAGGATAAAACAGTGATAGGACCTTATGGATCAAACGCCACAGTTTCAGTGTTTTAACTATAACAGAGTAGGGCATACTAAGAAGAATTGCTGAGTTAGATATTGCATGGGATGCAGGAGTACAAGTCACTCTTGGTGGTCTTTTACGTCCCAGAAATGGGGTAATGCTAGACCTCCATCTCAGAGCTTTGGTAGTTCAGTAGGAAGCTCCTCAAGGGTTATTCAAGGGATCTAGGGATCAGCAGATTTTTAGAAGGCTTCAATCAACAAAAGGAAAAGGATTATGAATTGTTCTTGTCATGCAGCACTTTTGGAAGATGCTCCAGAGCTAAATGTAGTGAAGGTGACCGTTTCTGGTTCTGAAGTTTTAATTTTTACTGATACAGGAGCCTCTGTCAGTTTATTGGACTTAGAATTTTATCAGTCGATGTTTTCCCAGTACTCGTTGAAACCTTAGAATGAGAAGGTGTGAGATATTCAGGATCATAAAACGGATGTTTTAGGTTCGTTTACTATTTTTTCGCTCTAGGTAATCAGTTAGTTGAACCAGTTTTGGTAATTTTTTGGTAATTAAAGGTGCTGCTTTAGGAACAGAGATTCTTTTGGGTTACCCTGCTTGCCGATAACAAAGTCTCTGTACACCGAGGAGGAAGGTATTACTGTTGGGGTTACTGGTGTTTTTGTCCTGGCCAATAATGGGTACTAGTGGAATGGGGAATACTTTTATAGGTGATAATATGAGTGGTATTGATGATACTATGGGTGATATTCATGGTAATATGGAACCTGTAGTAGTAACTAGAATACAAGGTGATATTGAACCTCAAGGCCAAGAAAATATGATTTATATAAGAGTGTTTTGTTGGGTGGTTGGTTTTAGAACCAGGTATGACTGGTCTGGTTAAGGATTCAGTTAAACAGTGCAAAATGTCTGAACAAGTGTGCATAACTGAGGGTGCGAAGAAGCTTAAAAGGGAGTTGTGAGTACAATTTCTGTGAGTAAAAGTATCAAGTACAGGTGTTACTTGGGTGGAATTGTTGAACTGTAATGATTCAGTTAGGAGATATCAGAGGAATACTTATGTTTTGGATTTTGAAGACTGGGATGATTTAGTTGCTCTCATAGAAATCAAAATTAGTTTTCTGATGCAAGTACCAGTAGGAGAAAGTTTTTAGGGATCATTTAGCTAATACTGATTATAAAGAATATATAAAGGGATTTAGGTGATGTTCTGGCGGATTTTTCGGATATAGTGCCTCAAAGGGGATAAATTAGGGTTAACAAATGTGTAAGAACACAAAGTGTACTCAAGGAGGACTAAGCCAATTTTTGTCCCTTCGTATAGGATACCCTTTAGGATTAGAGAGCAAGTTGAGCAAGAGGTTAATAAGTGGGAAGAGGAAGGTATAATTAGGCCTAGTTAGTCTCCTTTTAATTCCCTGTTGTTGGCAGTGCCTAAGAAGGGTGGCTCGATCCGTGTGTGTAGACTTTAGGAAGCTGAATGAAAAGATGGTGCAGCGGGTGTATCCGGTCACATGCTTGCGGACACATTTTGTAAAAACAGAGTTAGGAATATCTATCGTTGATTGATCGTATGCAGGGTTTTACAAGTTCCACTCTGTGATGAAAGTCGGGAATTTATGGCCTTCTCCAGTTCCAAGGGCCACTACGAACTTACATGGATGCCTTTTTGTTTGTCAGGTAGTCCTATAGCTTTTACGAGATTACTGAATACAGTTTTGCGGTTACTAGGGAGTCCATGTTCGTCTGCATGGACAGTATCTTAATTACCTGGATTCGATTGAGCACATTTAGAGGTGGTGAGGAGAAGTTCTTAGGAGACTCAGGTTGGCGAGTTTGAAAGATAAAACTGGCTAAATGCTTGATTTCTTGAAAACAAATCAGTATTTTGGCTGCATCATCTCTAAGGATGGATTAAGGGTGAATAAGGATACGATTCAAGCAATTGTCGATTTTCCTGTCCTCAGGACCAAGAAACAGGTATGGTCATTTATGGGGATGGCCTGATTTTTCAGGAGGTTTGTGAAAGGATTTTCTGTGTTGTCAGCTCCCCCTTGACAGATGTTTTAAAGGAGGATGTACAATTTTATGGGAAGCGCATCGCAGCTTGGTTGGCCTTTCAGAAAGTTAAGATGCTTTGTAGCCAGGTCCACTCAGGTTTGTATTTCACGTTAGTGACAGATGCCAGTCAGGAGGAATAGGTGCATGCAGAAATTTGGTGGTAAATTGCATCCCATAGCTTTTTATAGTAGGAAATTTAAGACACGGGGTAGTAATGAGAGGTTGATGGCTAGAACTGATTAAGAGGCTTTTGCCATTGTATCTAGTTTAGTTCATTTTAAGATGTTGTTAATGAGGAGTAGAGTGGAAGTTCTTACAGATCATAAGCCGTTGTTGGATCTTTTTAATAAGCCTGATCTTTCTCTTAAGAGAGCTAGGTGGTTTCTAACAATTAGGGATTTTGATGTAAAACTCAAGTACATAGAAGACAGACATAATGTGGTAGCAGATGCTCTTAGTAGAAGTTTTTATGATACAGAGGGTAACCAGGCTTGTTTTGTTACTGGTGATTCTATAGACTGGGATATTAGCCTGGTTGAGAAGAAACAAGATAAAGATAGAATGTAGCAGTGCAAAGGCATTCCTCAGGAGTGAATTGATTAGGAAGGGGTTATAAGTTGCCCTTTTTCAGGTCTGGAGTTAGAGGGCAATTTGTTAGTTGGGAAAGTTAAATATATTCTAAGGAATAATGAGAATACAGGGGATACGACAAAGATTGTAGTCCTGAAAGTCTTGATTCCAGTAGTTTTGAAATAGTGCACTGTAAGTTTGGTAGTCCATATTTGGTTATTGGGGACGTTTTGTGAGATAAGCAATAAATATGTCTGGAAGAGTATGTTGTCTTCTGTAGAGAGTTTTGTGGAGGGTGTCCTGTTTGTAATGCATGCAAACAGCAAGGTTAACTTCTTGTAAACTAGGTTCTTTCCCTATCCTAGTAGACCATTCAAAGGGTCCACATGGGTATTTTGAATTTTTGTGAATCCAGGTATGGCTATAGATTAGTAGTGGTAGATGAATTGATGAGTGGTAAATTTTTCCCTAAAGCATAAAACGGCAGAAGAAGTAGCTGTTGCATTTTTAATGGAGTTTCTTTGTATCGTTACAGGGTGCCTGAAATTTACTGATTACAGATAATGGTAGAGATTTGTGAATAAGACTTTGGGAATGTTTGGTGGAAGTTGTGGGGATACAGTGACAATCCTTTCGTATGAACCAGGAAGCTAATGGGATTATGTGAGCAGGCTATTAGGAAATTGCTCTCGAAGCTCTTAGAACCCTTGGGTGCCAATGATATACCTTGGGATCGGTATATAGATACAGTCCGTCATAGCATTAACACTATAGTCAGTGAGCCTATTCAGATTTCTCCGGTCGAGGCATTGTTTGGTTGCCTTGTGTGAGGTACATTAATTGCCTGTATATTCTTGCTCGGATGATACGGTTAGGTCGTTGATCTCTAAGGCAAAAGAGAGACACGCACGTCTCAGTAGTAATCTCGAATTAAAGACACGAGAGATGGCTGAGAGAAGCAATAGAAAATCAGCTGATGTACAAATTGCAGTGTACATGCACTTGAAGGTTAATGTTAGGGACCAGTTGAACTACAAATTGGGCCCCAAATTTTAGGGTCTGTTTAGTTATTGAGGGAAAAAGGGAATAGGTTTGTTGTTCTGGATGAAAATACAAGATTATCGAGGTTAACACATATCTGTGACCAAGCGGATGGCTTAATTGTAAATGGGAGCTTAATTGTAAATGGGAGCTTGTGTGTTAATATGTAATTTTTCTTTCCCCTGTTCTCTTTTCGTTTGTTTTAAGTGATTTTTCTAAGCAGGTGATTTGTGGGCTTTTAGAAAGTGAAGACATTGGTCCATAGAGTTTTATGGATTCTGGTTGTTTAATTTTAGCCTCTTGGTTTTACTTATTTTTTCTTCTTTTTTCTTTCTGTGCAAATGCAGTGGTTTGGCGTAATTGTTGCTTTAATTTTTTGTAGTTTTATGGGGGTAATCTATGTTAAACGCGGCGCAGAGGTACCATAGAGTTCCATGGGCATTTTGGAAGTTTTGGGTAAAGTTTATGATTGTTGTATCAACCCGTTGGTGAGCTTGTTATGAATTTGAGACAATGGTTGATTTCTTTTATAGGGGTCGCTATGGTCTTACATATGGTTTTGGTCACTTATGGTTTTGTGGTTTCATGAGATTACATCCCGCAGGAGTGTTTATGGTTTTTTCTTTTTGCAATGGTGATTATCGGTGTTAATGGCATTAGTTGGACAAGATTCTGTCGGTGGTTATTGGATCTGGAGACAATCGTTCGTTAGGCTTTGACGACATTATGGGAGGAATGATAAATTACAGAAGAGTTATGAGGAATTGAGGAAATCCTTTACTGTGTTGCAGCTTACTGTTAATGGGATCTGGGGTAACCTAGACGTGACTATTGTTTTGTTTACGGTGCAAACTATGCTTATTAATATTGAGAAAGGAACTGATGATATTAAAATTCAGGTTCAGGCAGTAAGAGCAGCCTTTCATTGGCATATTTCCGGGGTTTTAAAATCTACTTTGAAAAATGCAGCGTATGAATGGGGTTCAAACATGTTATTTAGTGGGGAGCACTTGTATAGGTATTATGGGGTTCTGAAGGTGTATTAGTCTGATAAAGGTTTAATTGTTGAAGTGCCTGTTAGCGATAAGAAACCTTTTTGTCGTTATATCATGAGACCCTTTCCTAGTACTTTTATGGTTTCAGTAGTTACATGGAATGGGATAAAGACTGCATATTCTAGAGAAGGAGTTTCAATCCTCAGTCGTTGACTATGAGGAAGGGTGTGTATTAGTTCATGATAGATATCTTTGTGATAAGTAAGATTTTTTGTTCACAAGGAACATAGGCATATATGAGGTGTGAATTAGAAATTGCTCATGATGAGACTCCTTTACACTGTGACTTTGCCAAGTTCCCTCGCAATTATGATATGACCTCTACAAAAACGGTTACAGTGATCTACTCTGCCAGATGCATGATCTCCACCATGTGTGTTGATGCGAGACCCTTATAGAAAATGTGGTCCTATTGCCATACATCGCCATCTACAAGGAGCAGGATTTTAATCCCCTAATGCTATAAAATGGATCACATGGGCACATCACTTTCAAAAGAGCTTAGAAGCCTGGAAGACATTGGAAACTTATCCAGGATACTACCATCCTCCCATGCTCCCTGGAGCTGCTCATTGCTGTCACACGTGGCTGTCCAGAGCCCAGTTACTTTTATAGTGAATCCATTTAGCACTATCCTCCATCACTGGTCCCAGAAAATGAGGGATCTGTCTCCCGACGAAGGTAATGTACCAGAGTCAAGGGGGGAAGTCTTTTGTTATTTTCCATTTGCTTTTCATAGTGCAATATCCCTACAACAAGACCTGTAATGCTTTTATTTTGTGCTGTTTTAATTTATGAATCAGTGAAGTGAAGTGTAACATAATTGTTTAAAATCAGAGTTATTGGAATCGAGTCCTTTCTAAGCACCTTCTGTGCAACTCCTTGATTCCTTGATCAAGGTGCCTTACTGCAGCTAAGTAACCATGTGTTCTCAATTGCAGAGAGAAGTTAGCCTGCTGTGGACCTGTTATCACCTTGTGTGCACAGTGGCATAACCAGTGTTCCTCTCCCCTGCAATTCCCCTTGAAGAAGGGGCTCTTTTAAGTTTCTTCAGAGAATTAACCATTTGTTTGTTAACCTTATCACATGACATACTCTGTTTACCTGCCTTTATTTACACTCCCTAATAACTTCCTCCCTTGAAGAAGGCCCTTAGCCAAAATCTTTGCATATGGTTTCACCTGAACCCATTATTAGAGTCAGATTCCACCTGCCCAAGGTAAGTTACTGCAGCCTTCAGCTTAGAACCATATCAGTGGCTACAATGCCTCAGATCTTGTAATTGTAACTATCAGCTAAATAACCTTGCTAAGAAAGCTGGTTTGCAGATTGAAATGAACCTGTTACTAGCGAATTCTCCTTATAAGTGCATAAATAGTCAGTTCAACAGTAAAGTACCATGTTATTATCTTTTTGTGTTAAGATTGCAGCCAAAACCGTAACTGAAATAGAGATATGATTTTGTCAGACTACGTGCATGCAACCCAGTTATATAGAAGAGAGAGTTATTAACCACTCCACAAGCTTTGATAGCTAATACATGATTGCTTGTATGCTTTCACGATAGGCTAGTTAGGCAACCTGAAAAGAGAATTTTGAAGTATTCAACAGGAAATAGTGCGGGTATTTCCTCCCCATATGATTGAGACAATTTTCCGTTTGAAAACTTAGTTAGGCACATGTTAGATGCCATGAGGGCTACTTGTCCAGCAATTTTTTGTATCGCTAGAATTATTACTTTTATACTCTGTCTCTTAGAGGTTAGGAATGCATTAGGCAAGCATATTATTTCCTTTGCCGAGTAAATTTTTATAATGCCGTAAGATTTTATTCAGGCCACGTGAACCAAAATTTATGTCTAGCATTTGCATTCGTTTAATTCCTCAATAAAATGTTGCACATGATAAATTCCATTCCATGTTATTTCTCAGTCAGTAAGCAGTAAGAAAACTACACCCTTTTCATTCATTTCCCAAACAAAAGGAAATTGCCAAGCATTATAAGGTCGTTTCCCAAAATTACACTCTTGGTTAAGTTTTGTTCATGACCAGGTGTTCGTTCGCCCATTCATTTGGACGTAAAATTACTTTGGGGCTGACCGCTGCCCATCATAACAAACATCACATGCTCTCAGTATTTGTCAATCCTGTATTTGTTCAGACGTCATGCAAGTGCAGACCCCATCATAACAAACCCACTTGCAAGTGACTCTGTACCAGTAAAGTAAACATGTCCTTCTTGATCATGTGCTCATCAGGGCCAGTAGAGTAACATAAATTCATTCCATTCATTGTGCAAATGATCTCGGCAAATATAACTTTGCTGGTGCATGGTAGATTTAAAATTTTTGTACTTGTCATATTCTACCACATTTAATCTCGCGCACTTCAAAATAAGCCCAATCTTTTCCTTGTCACATTTTACCCTTGGCTGAGAAGCCAGCCCAATTGTTTATTCACACATCTAATTGTGTATAATCAAAGACTACTGCTTCCAAATTGCCCAGAGCAATACAATTCGTAACCCTTATCATTTTAACTGCCACCCAGCTCCAACATCGCTAAGCAGATCATTATTTAAGGCTTGCATTAAACATTGTGCTTAATCCAAGTCCATAAAGATTTCTTGTCCGTTCACTTTGAACAATCTGAATCTTTATGAGATTCCAAATCCGTCCATTTTGGACCACCCAAAGTCCTTGCATGACTTCCCAAATATCTGTCCATTCCACACCATCCGAAATACTACCTGACTTCCCCAGATATCCATCCATTTCGGACCATCCGAAGTCCTTGAATGGTTTCCCCAGACATCCGTCCGTTTTGGCCCATCAAAGTTCCTTGTGCAAATTCCCAAAAATCAGCATTTCAGATCATCCGAAGTCATACGTAGCTTCCCCAAATATCCATCCCTTCCGGACCATCAAAGTCAACACATTACTCCCCTAATCATTCATTCCAAACCATCCAAAGTCCTTCTGTGACTTCTGAAGTCTTCATTCATTTTGAACAATCCGAAGCCCTTATGTGACTTCCAAATTCTGTTCATTTCAACCAACCTTGAGTCTTTTAGACATACTGAATCCGTTCATCATGAACACTCCTGAATTATCACCTTTTAGTACAATCCTAAGTTCAACAGACCTAGGCCACCTCACTCGAAGGGGCACTCTTACTTGTGTGTAGCACCACCACTGGTCCCTACCCCATGTCATAAGACCTAATTATTATCCCGAAGGGCCACGCCCATCCAAGCACCGTCACAAGATGTCTAAGGCAGCCTGATCACAGTAAAATAGAATTCAAGTTCTACATGGACGCTGGAAGGAGAGTGGCACTGACAGGCCTAGACCTGAGGCAGAAGAGGCAGAGAGCAGAGAGAGCAGAAGGAGAAGGAAAGTAGCAGAAGAAGGAGAAGGGGGAGGCAAAGAACAAGAAAGAAAGGTACCTCAAGAGAAACAGGAAAGGCAGAGAGAGCAGAGAAGGAGAAAGAAAGGGCAGAAAAGAAGAAAGACAGAGCAGAAAGGGAAAAAGAAAGAGCAGAGAAGGAGAAAGAAAGATTAGCTCAGGAGATACAGGAAGAGGCAGAGAGAGCAAACACGAAGAAAGAAGGAGCAGAGAGAGAGAAAGAAAGGGTGCGTTAACACAATAGCTATGGAGGGTGTACCACAGCATTTACCTCCCCACACTCAACCGCAGCAGTATTGGCTCCCTCATAGGAAAATGGGATGAAGCTGAACCTGAAGCCTGGTTCGACCATGTCAAGAAGGACCTGGCAACCTACCGGCCTCACTGACAAAGTGTGTGAACGCCTGGGAAAGCACCTTGTGGAAAAAGTGCCATTGCAGACCTGTCTCCTCACCCAGGACCAAGGAAACCTATTCCTCGTCCGCCAAGCCATTATAAAAGCCTTTGAGATCACTCCCAACCGCTGAGAGCAATGGTGGAGAAGAATGTCCAAAGAAGCGGGCCAAACCTCGTCAGGTGGCTCTTCAAAAGATTTCAAGCTTAAAAGAATGGCTGAACTCTCTCAAGCCACTATTGTGGAGGACATCCTTGAACTTTTCTAGCTCTAGGACTTCCTGTTCTATGCCCCTCAGCTCTCACTACTCATCTATGCAATAAGGCTCTTAAAATGGTGTCTGCACTGTCATTGGGCCGACATCTGCGACACCAACCTTCCTCATCTTAGTTCCCACAGACGAAAGTTATACCCCTCATATCATGCCCGGACCAACTCTCAACCATCTCCAAAGTGGTTGTGCCCAAAGAGAGCGGTGTGTGGCCACTGTGAAAGGACAGAGTACCCCACTGAACAGTGCCACTTGAGGCCCAGAATCAATAAACTTCCTCTAGGATTTCCAAATGGGACAACACCCTGACACCCACCACGGCCTCTTCCTCTCTTTCCCTGTCCTCTGCAGACTTGATTATGAGTAAGGATTCTGCCATGTATCTCAGCATGGCCGATGAACTCAAGGAACTTCTGCCACGACTCATGGTGGAGACACTAGGAATACCCCTGCTTCCAGCTGTCAAAGAAGCCAAAACAGGTGGCACTTCAACGTCTTCCTCAGACTTGGTTTTACCGATTCCCACTTCCAAGTCAAACCATTGACCTAAAAGAGGTCCACAGAAGAAAGCTCACCGGCGTAGATGGCTCCAGGTAGCTTAAGAGAGTCAGTGAGCTCTCCTCACACTATTGCCCTCTGGCACAGTGCCTCGCTTTTACCTTACTAAGGGCCTTGGCACCTCTATCCAGAAGAGGATGCCAGGTTTCTTTCCCTATTTTGTTTCCCTTATAACTTTATAATTTCATTTCTTTGTGTAATATTCTCTTTTATCTTTTGATCATTTTTGTTTCCTTTTCAAATCTTCTAAATTTAAAATTTTTTGGTGACAGTGCCCATTCATGAATCCATATACAAAGCCTTATAATAGATATTCAAGTAATATAAGTCCTTTGACTCCCTTCCATGCCTATAGGAGCATGGTATATTTTAAATTGTGTATAACAGAGCCATTATGCCCTTCCGATATGAGTGCCATGTTATTGGTCTGCCATATTAGTTGCTCCTAAAGTGTTAGATATTTCCTTCTTGTTATTATCCTCTTTTGTTGTAATTTACGAACCTCAGGTTCCCGTAACAAATACTACATACTGATACATCACATGTACTTATAGCAATGCGCATTGGCACTTATATTTATGATGCCTGGAATGGCACAGAACTGTCGCCATTAAGTATCGTGACAGCACCTAGCTTATGTCCATGAATACTTCATTTTACTGCCTCTCCAAGGTGAAATAACAGTGTGAACTTGTGATGGAAGTCTATTAATAATAAGTGCATAGAGTATTTTAAGAATAACCATATTAACCCCTTCTTGTCATGTTTTGATTTGTTAACAATTTACTAACAATCTCACTTCATTTTGTTTTCCTTAAATTCTGTTTAGTATAATTTTAAACTGAGGTTATTAGTATTGTTGACACCATAATTAATTCTGTGAGTAGAGTAAATGTCATAAGTGATTTTCTTTGTTGTTGTTGGGATTTGATCTTTTGCAGATGTATTAAAAGGTTGTGAAGAGAGGATAGCTTGTCAGATGAGCTAACGTGATTGTAGATATTCCAACCTGATTTAGGGTGTGAATGTCAACTGGGTTGGGGAGGTGTAATGAGGTAAACCTCGCACATGCCACCTCATCCTCCAAGAAGTAGAGTAAGATACAATATAAGAACATTTCACGTTCTATTGAAATAATGTCTATTGTTTTAATTTCAACCGTAAAGGTTAACTGTGGGTAAAATTCACCTTTTGGGTGAGCTCTTAATCCCTTTTTCCATGTCCAAGTGACTGTCCAAAGACTGGGTTTCAGGTGCTGTTCTGTTGGAGATACTAATCCCGTGTGAGTAAAGCAAAGCTGGCAGAGGAGAAAAGTAAAGCTAAAGTGATTCATGCCTGCTGACCCATGCTTGATAACACCATCTTGAACACCTGGGCCAAGATGACCCCACGCCCCACATGCGAGACCCGTATAGAAAACATGGTCCCATGCCATACAGCGCCATCTACAAGGTGCACGATTTTCATCCCCCAACACTATAAAAGGCCATAAATTGGGCACATCACTCTCAGAAGAGCTTGGAAGCTTAGATGTTGGAAACTTACCCAGGACACTGCCATCCTGCCTTGCTCCCTTGATCCACCCCTTGCTGTCCCACGTGCTGCCCAAGGGTCTAAGTTACTTCTATAGTAAATCCCTTTAACACTACCCTCCATTGCTGGAACCCCAGAAGATGAGGAATCCGACTCCCGACGAAGGTAACGTTTCAGAGCCAAGGTTCTTATGTCAGTCACATCCCTGTCAATCTTTTGCTATTTTCCATTTCATTTTCAGTTTCATAGTGCAATATACCTACAACATGCCCTGTAATGTTTTATTTTTGTGTTGTTTAATTCGCCAACGAACTAGTAAAGTGAAGCGTAACATTATTGTTTAAAATCAGAGTTATTGGAATCGAATCCTTTCTAAGCACCTTCTATGCAACTTCTCGATTCCTTGATCAAGCGCCTTACTGCAGCTAAGTAACCACGTGTGTTCTCGATTGCAGATAGGAATTAGCCTGTTGTGAACCTGTTATCACCTTGTGTGAGTAGTGGCATAACAACTGTTCCTCTCCTCTGAGGTCCCTTAAAGAAGGCTCCCTTTGAGTTACTTCAGAGAATTACCCATTTGTTAATTCTCTTATTATAAAAACAAGGACTCTTTTAACCTGTCTTTATTTATACTCACATTCTGTGACATGAGTTTTTCTAATGTAAATATCATTAATTAAGTAAAACCTGAGTGATTACTTAATAACTTCCCCCCCTGAAGAAGGCCCTCTGCCAAAATCTTTACACATGATTTTACTCCTTAAACGCCTACTGGACGTATCATACGTCGACTAAAATTGTCTGTTGGGTGCCAAGTGGACGTACCGTACGTCGACTACAAAAAAATTTCAACCTTCGGTCAATTTTGACTCGACCGAAATGGTCGAAAAACGCAATTGTAAGCTAAAAATCTTACATTCTAGTAATATTCAATCATTTACCTTCATTTTGCAACAAATTGGAAGTCTCTAGCACAATATTTCGATTTATGGTGAATTTTTTAAAAAAACTTTTTCCTTACGTTCATGGTAACTCTGCCGAAAATTTCAGAAATTCTTTCGTCATTTTGTCGTAATTTTTGCACTGTTTTATATTAGCCGTTACGTAAAGTTTTATATATGAAAATGTGCGCAATTTCATGTAAAATACAACAAAATGCAACCCATGGTTGTAGCTTTTATCAGTTGGAAATATTTTTTCATATAAATCTCGATAACTGCAAAATTTCAACCTTCGGTCAGCGACTCGACAGAAATGGTCAAAAAACGCAGTGTAAGCTAAAACTCTTTACATTCTAATGTAATATCAATTCTGTACCTTTCATTTGCAACAAATTGGAAGTCTCTATAGCTGATATCTCGATTTATTATGAATTTTTGAAAAAACTTTTCCTTGCGTACGCGCCAGAAATTCTTTCGTCACGTTGTCGTAATGTTTGCACCGTTTTATATTAGTCGTTACATAAAGTTTTATGTATGGAAATGTGCGCAATTTCATGTAGAATACAACAGAAAATAACTCATGGTTGTAGCTTTTATCAGTTTTGAAATATTTTCATATAAATCACAATAACTGCCAAAATTTTAACCTTAGGTCAAATTTAACTCGACCAAAATGGTAGAAAATCACAATTATAAGCTAAAACTCTTACATTCTAGTAATATTCAATCATGTACCTTCATTTTGCAACAAACTGGAAGTCTCTAGCACAATATTTCGATTTATGGTGAATTTCTGAAAAAAACATTTTCCTTACGTCTGCGCGCGGTAACTCGGCCGAACATCTCAGAAATTCTTTCGTCACGTTGTCGTAATGTTTGCATCGTTTTACATTAGTCGTTACATAAACTTTTATGTATGAAAATGTGCGAAATTTCATGTAGAATGCAACAGAAAATATTTCATGGTTGTAGCTTTTATCACTTTTGAAATATTTTCACATAAATCACGATAACCACTAAAATTTCAACCTTCGGTCAACTTTAACTCGACCGAGAATAGTCGAAAAACGTTTTATAAGCTAAAACTCTTACATTCTATTAATATTCAATCATTTATCTTCGTTTTGCAACGACTGAAGTCTCTAGCACAATACTTCGATTTATGGTGAATTTAAAAAAAAAACAAACATTTTCCCTACGTCCGCGCGGTAACTCGGCCGAACATCTCAAAAATTCTTTCGTCACGTTGTCGTAATGTTTGCACCGTTTGATATTAGTCGTTACATAAACTTTTATATATTAAAATGTGCATTCATCAGCGGAATACAACAGAAAATAACTCATGGTTGTAGCTTTATCAGTTTTAAAATATTTTCATATAAATTACGATAAATAGAAAACATTCGACCTTCGGTCAACTTTAACTCGACCGAAATGGTCAAAAACTGCAATTGCAAGCTAAAACACACAGTTCATTTAGTTTTCATGTATTCTGAAATGTTTGTTACTTTGTTTACAAAATAGTAGTGTTCTGGTAGTTCTAAATACATCCTTATTAATTTTTGTATTGACCAAAAAGTGCTAATATGCGTCTTCTGCCATGATCAGCTCCGGAATAAAATCTAACTTACTGAAGCTCTCCTTCGCTTAGCTTGTCTATACTGTACAACATAATATAATCCTGTGTGAATGGTGAAAATCAAACGCGGTAGTCCCATACCGTGAATTTATCAGCATTTCCTGTACCTCCATAGCAGACGTCTCTACCTCTCTCAGCGTTAAAATTACAGTAGCAGAAATTGTTACATGGAGAGAGAGAGAGAGAGAGAGAGAGAGAGAGAGAGAGAGAGAGAGAGAGAGAGAGAGAGAGAATCACTGTAAGATATGAAGACAGATAAAACCATAGATATAGAGGGAGAGATTAGGCAGCGTCTGATAGCAAACCAGTTTGTGACGTGCACTGCCTGGCGCCATTGCTACGTGTTGATTCTTATGTAAACAATGACGCAACTCATGCAATCTAATGGGAAGCCCTGTATTCTTTAAAACGTGATTCTCGGCTGCCCTTCAAGACTGTCAAATGATTTATGCGCCATTTAATAAATGCAACATGTACAGTACGCAGAAATAATAATATTTAATTTTGCTGGTATATTGTTTCTACAGTTAAGCCATAAAGTTTTGCACATATGGCGACGTTACATTATTATTTTACTGCATTGGCAGCCAATTTTCTCAGCAGTCTTTAAAGTTTGATAAATGATCTTTGCAGCATTTACCAAGGACAATGTGTACTACATGTAGTAATGAAAATATTAATTTTGTCTGTTGTAGTTTTTATACACTTGAGCAATAAAGTTGACAAATTTCCTCTACTGGCAGAATTAATTATTATCGTTTTTTTATTCATGGGTCAAACTGACAGGGAGTAAAATTTGACAACAGTATGCTAAAATAATTGTTATCTCCTACGCTGTCATCCCTTATAAGCTTTATCCATAGGTATAATCATATTATTAATAGCCTACAACAGCCAATATTCAAGTCTGTACAATCATTTTATAGGATTTCACAATTTACAACACCTGATACTATTAATAGGGATACAATTAATATAGTAGTTTGCAGGGCTAGATAAATCTTGCCGTTGCCAGTACTGACGTATATGCCGGCTTCCCCCTTCTGGTTGCGTCTTATTAGACTAAATTTACTTTGGTAGTCACTTTGTTACCTTTTACCATATTCTGGGCTCCAAAGTCTATTGCAGAACCTTAAGCTCATGCATACCACGAGGTTTGGAAATGTACTTTGGCAGAAAATGCTTGCTGCTGCATGTGTGTGATCCATCGTTTGGTTCTTTATCCCTTCTGCAGTTTCTAACCCAAGTAAGGTAGCGGTCTTGATCTTTGTTCTTGTCAGGAAATCTTAAACACAAAATTGACCAAAATCAGTCCTGAATCTCACATGTCACATAATATTAATAACAGGTTTCCTACACTGACCTGCAGACATTTTTAAGGCATATTTGAACCTACGAGGCTACTCACATTTCTTATAAGAGAAGCTATTTATCTAATTACAGTATACATATTATTACAATCTGCATTAATTCATACTCATACAGTTGTGATTTAGAGGAGAGTACACTGTGTGTACTGTGCAAAGCAGATAAAAACATTCAAACCATTACATATAAGTTATTTGTACAGCTTCAAGGTAATTATTATTAAGAGGTATATACATGTATAAAACTATGTAACGTGTCACAGCCATACTGACCTGTAATTCAATTCACTTATTTACATTGTACATAGGCTAACCTGGTAAGAATAACGTAGCTTTTCATAGCTAGCCAAGACTTGAGCTGTATTTCATAGTCTGTGGAGAGGGACAGAAAGAAAATCAGCATTCTGAGGGTTGCCAAGTTAGGCTGCCTTTGCTAAGCTAAGGTTAGGCTATGGAAGGCTACCCTTGGTTATTTGATGATCAACCTAGTAGACTAGCTAGGTGCTAAAGTTTTACTTTTAAAGCCATAATGTAGCATGATTTTGAAGTATCCTTTAGGGTAAAAATTATAATGGTAAAATTGAAGAATACTACCTTTAAGTGTTCTGGCAGATCAAATTCAGTGGGACAGGCATCTTCTGACAGCTGAGTCCTGTGCATACCAGGAGGTTTGAGAACTCATTGATAACATGGGAACTAATATTATAACACTTACTGATAACATTATAACACTTATTGATAACATGGTAAATAACATCATAACATTTATAACATTATAAAACTGCAGCAGGCCTAGGGCTAGGCCTCAAGATACTAGGCTATGTACATTGCAGTACTAGTAGTACTGGTGGTAGTACTAGTAGTAGGGAATATTATAAACTTGGTTATAACCAAGGTTATATGGACTGATGGTAACCCTACATGCTAGTTTATTAGGCTATATGAATTTTATGTCAAATAGGCTTCAATAAAAATGTTATTACAACGTTCATTATTTCATTAGCCCAAAAAGCAGGTGTGTAGTTGACTGCAAGTTGACTGTGATCTAACACATTTTTACTTGTTTCAGGTTGTTTCAACACAGTTTTAAAGATTTTCATGAATGAAAATATATTAGTTATTTGTGAAATGTGATCCCCTGTTCTTTTGAGATTCTGTTTTTGTATGTAACACACTTGATGGTGCAGCACAGGGTGCCAGAGGTGGCTCTGTTGCTGCTGGTCTGTGCAGTCACTGCCACTGACATTTCTTGGAATCAACACATAGCAATGGTTCCCTACTTGTGCGCAACAGTCACGTGACTGTCCACTCTTTCCTCTCTATATCTATGGATAAAACGTTGTGTGGGACTACGTAAGTTCAAAAGTCTACGAAATTTTGGACTGCGTAATGATTTGAGTATATTTCCTCATACATTACCATATGTATAACAATGCTGTTGTCAAATATATTCAGTAAGTCTGAAATTACATTTTCAGTAACGAACGCTAACATGAAGAAAGATAAGAAATTATAGGTGCAAGAGTAGGTTAGCACTGTTTGTAATACAAGATTATCTAAGACAGCTCAATTTTTAATCTAGCTTCCCAAAGACGCCTTTGGGTTTCAATAGAAAATATTGAGTGGTATGACCTTACAACTTACGTGAGTTTTTCTTGCTATCCAACGCTATTGGTGACTATATTTGGTGTTTATTATGACACCTGGTTTTGGAATGATTTTTCAAAAATTCAAACTCAGCCTGATATGCAAACTCATACAGTAAAATGCTTCAAATTTCGTGGGTTCCGTGAGATATTATATCTTCTAAATTGATAAAAAAGTACAAGTACTGAAGTACATTCTATATACACAAGCCAAACTACAGTCTTGTAAACCATTGTTTGTAATAGGTGGTAGATATGCCTAGCTTTTCAATTATCAGCGCATATTCATGAGTAACCTATTTTCATAGGATGGCGTATAGATAATTAATAAAATATTTCAGAAACTAACTAAACAAAGAAAGTTTCAATTTAATTTTTGCATTATTTCATAAGAATTTAAATAGAAAGCCAAACTTCATGTTACAGGCCATTCCTGTGTTAACGAAGTATAGAAATAATCCTTAAAAATCAAACGATAATTGGAAGCATGGGAAGAGGCAAGAACAGGGAGAAGACTTAGTCCCCAAGAGTGCGTTAATTCATTGGAAATGAGTGAATTAATTCTCAGGGGACTTTTATTAAATATGAACCTTCTTATTATTTAATACTAGCATCTTAAAATAGTAAGAAAGGTCATTGATTCTGCACCAAATAAAAATGCACTGAGGTCTTTTATTAATGATGACAAATATTGCTTTACTAAACTCAAGTAGAAGCTTCAAACAAAAATCGTTCCACTAAATCTAGAAATAATGAGAAATAAAATTTTGTTCACTAAAAACCATTACAGTCGTCAGACAGGATACTTATCACTAAATCAAGCAGATACGTGAAACAAGCGACCTCGCTACATACTAGCAGAAATGCCAAATATCGCAAACTCCTCTCATCCTCAGGGTTTTGAGAAGACCACAAGTCCTTGGAACGGAATAAAGATACTTCTCTCCTCGTTGTGTGCCGCTAAACTCTCCTGCAAATTGTACAACCTTCAATTTCACAGCAGCTTTCGGCGCTAACTTTGGCTTTGATGATTCCCTGGGAGTTTCCCTCACAATCAGCGACACGTGTCTCCTCCTCCTCAGTCACCCTCTGGACAGAAGCCCTCTGGGTCCCCTGTGTGTTTTCTAACTTGTATTGTTGTTTATGTGTGGATGTATGTATTTGTTTATTTTTTTTTATTTTTACTCTCTTCTTTTCTTCAACTTCTTTTCACATCCAATAATGGAGTTTAAGTTTTTACATGCTTTTATTTAGCTTAACTTCTACGTCTGTTTGGATCAAAACTTGTAACTCAATTTTCGTCTGTGTTTTTTATTTTTTGTTTTTATATTTTTTTTATATTTTATACTTTTTAGTTTTGTCAAATTGTAACTGATTTATGACACTAGCTAAATAAATTGAACTTGATATCCTGTTGATCCAAAGAAGATTTGAAAAATCCATAGAGTTATTAAATCATTCTACTGAGTCAAAGCAGGTATGAAAAATCGGAAGATTTCCATACAAATCCTGAGATAC
Source organism: Macrobrachium rosenbergii (assembly GCF_040412425.1). NCBI lineage: Eukaryota > Metazoa > Arthropoda > Malacostraca > Decapoda > Palaemonidae > Macrobrachium > Macrobrachium rosenbergii. Next base: position 13,582,405 of record NC_089741.1, on the reverse strand, counting down.
TTGGAGAGGTCACTTTAGGATCACTATAGGTCACTGCTGACTTACTGATCATGTAAGGATGTATTGTCACCGCGATTGAGTAGCTATGCAAAATTTCATGGCCATCGGATGAAGGGAACAGGTCGAAAATTGAGTTACAAGTTTTGACCCAAACAGATGCAGAATTCAAGTTAAACAAAAGCATGTAATATCAAAAGTATTGTTGGTGAACCTCGAGACTGGCAAGTGATTAGAGTTTCAGAGAGATCAGTATCTGGGTTGGGGACTTTTTCATGTGTGCGTGTGTGGTATCCTAAAGTTTTTGCTCATTCCTATGGTTTAATATCTATGGAATCTTCAAGTTTGTTCCTTACAGGTAGTTGCTCATTTTGATCCGAATGATTAACTTTACTATCTTCATGTAACTTGGAACGATAGGAAAGTGGGTAATTTATTTAAATGGTGCCTATGATGTTTGGCCTTTTAATGTTAAGATCTTTCGGCCTTACTGCTGCTATAAATTACATGATTACAAGTATTATATTTTTCTCAAATATACTTCTCTGAACCCTAAACTTCCTGGCTTTAAATTTAACAAATTTATTTATTTTCAGAGATAACATTCAACCTGTGCTATAAAAATATCACGTCTGTGTATTGTTGTGATTGATTCGTTCAATATAAATCCAAGATCCTTAAAAGCATACTCACACAAAAATGCACACCAGGTACCAGCAAGTATTTTGGCGTGCAGGTACTGACGCAATGCCCTCTGTGAATCAAAGACTCCCATTCTTTTACCATGCATTCCATTTACTTTCTAAGTTTGTAAACCTTATCCTCTTATGAACATTTCCAGTCTACCTTAACAGTCATTGTAGCTTTACTCCGTTATTGCCAAAAGACACTATTTCATTAGTAATCATAAGTCACTCGCTTCTCTCCGACTGACACCTTTTCTTTTCTCACGACGTTGCACCTTTACCTCTTGTCGTTACTGTAGCTCATCAACAACCTGAGAAATAGCACACTCTTCGCTTTGACCCATTTAAACCAAATCATTTACACTCTTGACTACAAATTCTAACGCTAGATTCACTCCCATTATTGCTTCTTAAGAGCCATACGCCCAGCTATATTCTCCATATTGTAGCACTGTCAGGCCTTATCATAAGTTTTCTTCAGATTTACATATTACAAATATATTTTTTTTCATTACTTCAACACTAAGGTTCCATTAGCTTGAACTTAATCCACACACCATATCCTATTCACAGTTAAAATTCCATACACTTTCACAAGTGTGTGTTTTTATATATATATATATATATATATATATATATATATATATATATATATATATATATATATATATATATATATATATATATATATATATATATATATATATATATATATATATATATATATATATATATATATATATATATATATATATATATATATATATATATATATATATTCTTATACTGTGGTTTTCATAATGCAGTAATCTCCTGTGTGTATGTGTGAATTGTTGTATACTGTATAATTTTGATTCAGATGTGCATATGCCATAACAGAGTTAGCGTATGGTTGCAGTGATTAAACGCTGTGTGGTTTGAGAGAGGACATATGCGTAGCATGTAGAGAGAAGGGACAGGGAGCTGTTGTTTGCTGTATACTGTAGAGTCGTGATTTGTTTAGTCAGTAATCAAAACTGCTGAGATAACACCTTTCTCGTATGACTCTATTAGTGTACAAGATGTTGTGGGAGATATCAGGAAAGTTGCCTGACATCATTCAGGAATTCTCCATAAGACGATATTTTTCATTCTTATTATAATAACTAGAGATTCTCTTGTTCTGAAACTATGTAATGATAAATATTATTGTTAACTGTAATTCCACTCTCTGTCTAATTATCGTTTTTAAAGAGTTTTTAAAATAAAGATCTCGTCTAGAACCTGTTCACACACTCGAACCCACCCGTCTGCGTATGGACGGACACCCATACAATTCTTATGAAGGGGCATCATTCTGAGACCTATAGCCGTGTTGAGAAGAGAGAATAGGTACTCTCTCTCTCTCTCTCCCTCTCTCTCTCCCCCTCTCTCTCTCTCTCGCTCGCTCTCGGGACTTCGAATGTCCTGTTGTAAAGTAATTGATATTTTGGTAGACGAGGGTTACTCATAACCTTTAACTGTTCAATTTCTTAGTAAATGTGTCTGAGTTATCTGAACAGTGTATTTTACTGAGTGTACACTCGGCAAGGAAAGTGAGGATACAGTTTTTTTAAATCTTCGGACATACATTGCTCAATAATGAGACATCTGGCAACTTTAGAAAGGGGGAGGAGCTTCAACCTTATTGTGTTTGTTTTTTGCCTGACCTCCTAATCCTCTTACTTTCAATCACATTCTACGGTTCTGAATTCATTGATACTTGAATGCAGTAGTAAGCTTTACAGTATTCGTTCAAGTTGTAATTTGCAGCGACAGTTCTGAGCAAAATAAACATTTTTCGACGTAACCTACCAAGTTAACCTTACACAAATGAATTTATGACACCACAATGAACGGAATGCTTGCATAATCGGAAACGTGAGCTTCCATAATGAAATCGAGTTAAATTTGAGCAATGTCCAACGAAAAACTTGGGGAATAATAAAGGAACGAATACAGTGTTATAATGAGAGAGAGAGAGAGAGAGAGAGAGAGAGAGAGAGAGAGAGCTGCTGTTGTGTAAGCCTAGGCCTATATGTAGAGCTACTCATTTCATTATATTTTTCTTTTAGAGGTTGAGCGATACTATATTTGTATAGTATGTTTTAGCAATGGAGAGAGAGAGAGAGAGAGAGAGAGAGAGAGAGAGAGAGTTGCTGTTGTGTAAGCCTAGGCCTACATGTAGAGCTATTCATTTCATTATCTTTTTTCCTTTTAGTGATTGAGCGATACTATATTTGTATAGTATGTTTTAGCAATGGAGAGAGAGAGAGCGAGAGAGAGAGAGAAACTATGGCAATTTCAAGAAACATCCAGTTACTTGCGTTTTCCCGCCGAAGACCTGGCGATCTTCGGCGATACTCCGCACACCATAGAGAACGCTCTTGCGGATTTAAATAGATTTGGTCAACCTACCTTAGCTGTCACAACATTTACTGCCATTAATTCCAGCTGACCTTTAAACACCGTGAAATACAAATATGAATGTGTAAAAATTAAAGAAATTATCATTACCTTGTATGATGATGCAATAATAAGCCTGTTCATAACGGAAAACGAGTAAATATTGCTGTTCTGATAAACAGTTCTACACCGAGATATTCATACACTATCTTTTAGATCTCTATGAACGAAGTCATCTGAGAAATTCTGATTACTTCGGACATGCATGGTGTTTTTAAGTATCTGAGCGTTTTTGTTTTGCAGATTTAACATATATGATGTAATTTGCATTGTATTTTCATATTCTAGAGTAAATTTACCGAGATTATGTGTTTTCTGTAAGAAAAAAATTAAAATTCAATGAACGAAATCTAATGAAAACTGTATCTTCACTTTTCTTGCCGAGTGTACATATGTAACGGCGCCTGATTAAAAACACGAAGCAATTGGTACCAAGGTATTGTAACATAATTATTGGTTTTTAGTGCACTAAAAATATTTACAGTGATTATATGTAAAACTAAGGTATACTTAACTTTTTTTTTCCTTTCAATCAAATGTTGTTACTTAACAATTTAAATTTTACTTAAATAATTTTTTGGTTAATTAATAAATTAATTTCTGACTTAATTTTGACTGATGATTAATTCAGATTTAATCTAATTTTGTTTTGTTTTCAAGTAATAAATTTCCCTGAGACTGTTAATGTCATGTATAATCTTTGAATTTAGAAATAAATTTTTGTATTTAAAATATTATATCAGAGTTTCATTTTATTGACCCACCAGTAATTTGAATTTGAATTAGAGATAGAGTGGTAAGTGAGATTTTTCCTTCAAGTAATTGAAGTGAGCTCGAACCAGGGAAATAAAATAAAAATACTATTATAATGTTATTGGAGTGATGCCCTTAGATTTTACCTCACACCTATTTTAATGAACTTGATGTCTTTCATGATTGATAAGTTTTATAAGGGATCACTGTTGCCTTTAGAGAAATCAGTCTTTTTGTATGTGTGATATATATATATATATATATATATATATATATATATATATATATATATATATATATATATATATATATATATATATATATATATATATATATATATATATATATATATACATACACACACACACACACACACACATATATATATATATATATATATATATATATATATATATATATATATATATATATATATATATATATATATATATATATGAGTGTGTGTAGTACAACTGAATCACGAAAATATGGAACGTGATGAATATATAAATAAGAACAAAATCCACGAAGGAAAGCGAAACACTTAAGTATTGCGATGCCTTTCGACTGTCGTCCTTTACTTAGCAGACCGAAGAAATATAAAAGCAAGTTTACAAAAAAAGTTTATATAAATGACAGATGGGGAGATTACAAAGCAAAAAATATGTACCTGGAATCCAATACAATTGAAGTATTAGTAGAACTGCTAAAACAGGGTTAAATATTTAAGACGTTTTACCAAACGATTAGGATCCCCTTTTCAGAAGCAGGGACAGGACAATTAAAAGATTATATAAGGAGGTGATTGACCACCAAAAAATGCTAGTACAACAAAATAATTATCTTTTTTTGTAAACAATGAAAATATTTGCAAGATATGCATTTTTACAAATAAAAAAAAAATTATATTAAACATACGAGTACATAGAAAATATATATAAGGTAACTGATTTGTAATTAAGTTAGTGATTTTATCTTTTAGGTCATTCTTGAACGTTTTTCTAATACAGGGGTCCAAATAATACATGCCAGGGCTAGGGTTAAAATTACACCTGGAAGTAAGCTGCATAATAGTGGACTCCAAGAGATTTCTTGAAGAGAAATCTGTCGATCTGGCAGTCACTGTAGGCCTACTTTCAGTTCAATTTATACTGTGAGAGTTTTCACTTAAATGAATGAATATAGCATTGGATGTTTGTCCAGTTTTGACTGAATAATTATGTTGCTTAATACATACAGCTAAATCTTTGCTAGATTGGCCAATATAAAAAGAGGGGCTGTCCAGTCATGGAATTTTAAGTATGTTGTTGTTTTCCTTAGGGCTATTTTTTATTAAAACGTATCAATCATGCAAGAAAGCAGAATAAGTTCATTAAAACAGGTGTGAGGTCAAGTCAAAGGGCATCACTTCAACAACATTATAAAAGCCTAAGTATTGCCCTGGCTCGAGCTCACTTCAATTACCTGAAGGAAAACATCTCACTTACCACTCTACATTTAATTCAAATCAAAATTACTGGTTCCTCAATAAATGAAACTCTGATATAACAATTTTAAAATATTTATTTCTAAATTCAAAGATTATACATTACTTTAACAGTCTCAGGGAAATTCCTAATTACTTGAAAACAAAGCAAAATTGGAGTAAGTCTGAATTAATCATCAGTCAAAATTAAATCTGAAATTAATTTATTGATTAATAAAAAATTATTCAAGTAAAATTTAAGTTGGTAAATAATGGATAGTGATTGAGAAGAGATACAAGTAAATTAATTTTCACGTGTTAAACAAAATAAGGCAACTAAATTAATCAAACAAAATGTGAATGCAAAAACACAAAAATACACTCTGAGGGAAAAAAATATAAAAATGTAAAGCCAAGCATTAAGACAATAGCAAACACACCCCATATATATAAAAACTCTCCAAAAGGTAAAGTATAAAACACACAATATGAAAAAAGCATTAAAAAAGGAAAAAAATAGAATAATTGTATATAACCACCGTAAATTTATTTTTAGTGCACTAAAAACCAATGATTATGTTACAGTACTTGGTACCAGTTTCTCCACTTTTTAGGCCTGTTACACTTATTAATAGGCGCTGTTACCTTCACTCAATAAAATACACTGTTCAGATGACTCAGACACATTTACTAAGGGATTAAACAGTTAAAAGTTACGAGTGACCATTAACTGCAAAAATATAAGTAGCGTTGGCAGGACATTCGAAGTCCTGAGAGAGAGAAAGAGAGAGACAGACAGACAGACAGAGAGAGAGAGAGAGAGAGAGAGAGAGAGAGAGAGAGAGAGAGAGAGAGAGAGAGACCCATAGATCTCCCCTTCACTTGGTTATCAGGCTCAGAATGACCCTCTTTGTATAGGCGTCCATAGACGGGCGGGGCCGTTTGTCCATACGAGTGTGTGAACAGGTCTTAGACGAGATTTTTATTTTAAAAACTCTTTAAAAACGATAACATAGTTTCACAACAAAAGAATCTCTAGTTACTATAATAAAAGGAAAAGATCTCGTCTCATGGAAAATTCCAGAATGATGTTATGCAACTTTCGTAACAAGATTCACCACCCAACAGCGTTCTGTATTGGAATGATCGAGCCATATAAGAATGTGTTACTTCAGCAGTCTTGTATATTGACGAAAACAAGTCGCCTCTTTATAGAGAACAACTATCCACTGTCTCTCTCTCCACTCCATACATCTTCCTTCTTATAAACCATACAGGGTTTAAACACATTAATTTTAAGCTAACTCTCTATGGAATCTGCACATCTAAATACAAAATTATACAGTATACAACAATACACACAATGACTAAAGAGAGATTATTGCATTATGAAAACCACAGCATTATATATATATATATATATATATATATATATATATATATATATATATATATATATATATATATATATATATATATATATATATATATATATCACAAAATCTACTAAGCAGGTAAGTGAAAACCAAAATTTTGAACAAGTACTTTCGTAGTTTATTCTACATTTTCAAGTTCACACTGAAGACAAAAGAAGTTGACAGAGCTTTATACATGAAACAGAAGGGGCGGAGTTACAGTCTGTTAATCTGGGCAGCACGTTCTTGATGCTTGACCAATATAAATATTATTACATTCTTTGGAAGGAATACTATATTATTTGAGTTTTGCAGGCTATTCTTAATTAGTTTATTTTTCAAAATCTTATTTTATTTAAATACTAAGTTAATGTCAATAGTTTTTAAAATGGCCACTGCAGGGAAGAAATAAAGATGAAATGGCAAACAGAGAATATTCTTAAGTTCTTTGTTAACACTGGTTGGATTGTAACGTATCTTTTTTGCTTTATTTTTTATAAAGTTCTAAAAATATGGAAGGTAACATAATGAATCTCCTATTTCATCAATAATTCTAAACTCTTTTTCCGAAAATTGAGGACTTCAATTTCTAAGAGCTCTAAGATACATACTGGGAAATGTTGACATCCTAATTTGTTTAGCATGGTTAGAGTAAAAATTAATATATGGCAAATTATTCGTGGGTTTCCAATATATTTTAAAACTAAAATTGGTGTTATTTTTAATAACTAAAATATCCAAAAATGATATACAATTATTTTCTTCATATTCTATTGTGAATTTTATGGACGGTAAAAGATTTTTAATTGTATGCAAGAAATCAGAGATATTTACATTCTCTTTTACAATACAAAAACAATAGTCTACATATCTAACCAAAAACACCTCAGAGAATAGATTTCTTGGAATAAGTCTAGACTCATAGAATTTCATGTAAATATTAGACAAAAGTGGCGAAAGAGGGTTTCCCATGACCATACCAAATATTCGTTTATCAAAATTACCATTGAAAGTGAATTTGAATTTTTCATACCAAGGGATATCAAATTAATAATGACATTGGTAGGTAACTCTAGAATCTAGCCACTGGGGGGGCAAGCCAGCCCAACTTGGTGCCGGTCCCAAGCCCGGGTAAATAGAGAGGGTTAGTGACAGGAAGGGCATCCGACTGTAAAAACCCAATGCCAGAACCATGGTTAGTCTAATCCAGATTCAGAGAGAATGCCAGGGCGTACCCCGGTTAAGCGACGCGCAGGGGCCTCGCCTGACCCCTCCGATAAATAGGCAAGGGCTACCGCAGTGTGGGCGATTGTGGTTAAAGAAGCAAGTCCATATGATTAGAATTGGGACACTAAATGTGGGTAGTATGACAGGAAAGAGTAGAGAGGTGGCGGAGATGATGAATACGAGGAGACTTGACATCTTGTGTGTGCAAGAAACAAGATGGAGAGGGAACAAGGCAAAGGAAATAGGAGGAGGATGTAAGCTCCTGTACAGTGGAGCAGACGAGAATGGTAGAAGTGGAGTAGGCATCATTGTAAACAGTGAACTGAAGGAAAAAGTGGTAGAAGTCAAAAGAAGTGGTAGTCGGATAATGAAGGTCAAGTTAATGTTATCAGAAGAAGTCCTAAATGTGATAAGTGCTTATGCCCCACAAGCTGGATGTGATGAGGAAGAGAAGTTAATGTTTTGGCGGGAGTTGGAGGAAGTATTAACATCAATCCCAGAGGAAGAGAGAGTTGTATTGGGTGGAGACTTGAATGGACATATAGGTACAGATAGAAGAGTGATTTCAAGAATCCATGGAGGACTAGGAATGGGGGAGAGGAACGAAGAAGGCGAAGGCATCATAGACTTCGCAGTGGCATTTGATATGGCACTAATTAATACATTCTTTATGAAGAAAGATTATGTGACATATAGAAGTGGTGGAAGAGAGAGTTAAATTGATTTTCTGCTCTGTAGGAGACAACACCTTAGGGAAGTAAAGGATTGTAAAGTGATATATGGAGAGATTGTTGGCCAACAACATAAGCTGGTGGTTGCTGACCTTTCAATTCGAAAAGGGACAAAGGGAAAGAGGAAAAGTAACCCTAAGATCAAATGGTGGGAGCTAGAAAAGGCAGAAAATGTGGAGTTGAGATCTAGGTTTAAGTAGAATGTTCTGAGAGAAATAAAGTTGGAAGATGATGTAAATGATTGGTGGGAGTTTAACAGCAATGTGATCCTAAGGTATGGGAGGAAATTTTAGGCAAAACATCAGGCAAAGGTCCCCAAAAGATAAAGAAAGCTGGTGGTGGACTAAAGACACACAAGACAAGATCAAGAAAAGAAAGAATCCCAAAAGAACTATGATAAACACAAACCAGAAGAAAATGAGCAAATATCAAAAGAAGCAAAGAAAGTTGCAAAACAACAAGTTGCCAGAGCCAAGGCTGCTGCTTTTAATGATTTGTATGAGAATTTTGACACACCGGAGGGCCAAAGAAACATCCACAGGATAGCCAAAGCTAGAGACAAAGCAACAAAAGACCTCACACACATTAAGCAAATTAAAGAGGAAATGGTAAGGTTCTAACAAAAGAGGAGGAAATTAAAAGTAGATGGAGAGAGTATTTTGAAAACCTTCTAAATGAAGAAAATCCCAGGAATATCATTGAGGATGGAGTAGCAAATGAAAGAGAAGTTCCCAGGATTAGTTGGAGAGAAGTGAGGCGGGCACTAAGTAAAATGAAGAAAGGTAAAGCAGTGGGACCAGATGGAATACCAGTCGAGGTGTGGAGGTGCTTAGGAGAGGAGGGAATTGACATCTTGTGGGACTTGTTCAATAAGATCTACCAGCAGGAGAAGATACCTGACGCCTGGAGAAACAGCCTGCTAGTCCCCATTTACAAAGAAAAAGGGGACATCCAAGATTGTGTCAACTATCGGGGCATAAAGCTGATGGCACATACCATGAAAATCTATGAAAGAATAATAGAGGTAAGGCTAAGGGCTGAAACATCTATAAGTGACGAACAGTTTGGGTTCATGCCAGGAAAAGGGACAACAGATGCCATCTTTGTATTGCGACAAGTAATGGAAAAATATAGAGAAAAAGGAAAGGAACTACATCTTGTATTTATAGATCTTGAGAAAGCATATGATCGAGTGCCTAGGCAAGAAGTGTGGAGGTGCATGAGGGAAAAAGGTGTCTCAGAAAAATATGTGAGGATTGTAAACGATATGTATAGAGAAGCAACAACACAGGTAAGAAGCTCAGTGGGAACAACAGACAAGTTTGAGGTGAAAGTGGGACTCCACCAAGGTTCTGCCATGAGTCCCTATATTTTTGATATGGCAATGGATGTGATAGTGTCTGGAGTGAAAGATCAAGTGCCTTGGAGTGTACTCTTTGCAGATGACATAGTGCTAGTGACCATCAGTAAGGAAGAAGCAGACAGGAAATTGGAGTTGTGGAGAAGTGCTTTGGAGGACAGAGGCCTAAAGATAAGCAGAGCAAAAACGGAATATATGTGGATGAATGGAGGAGACCAAGAGGGAAGCATCAACTTAGAGCAGGCAGAAGTAAAAAGAGCTACATCCTTTAAGTACCTTGGGTCATGTGTCACTGATTGTGGAGGATGGAGGAGGAAGTGAATCACAGAATACAATCAGCTTGGTGCAATTGGAGGAAAACATCAGGTGTGTTATGTGACAAAAGATTTAATGTAAAGATGAAGGGAAAATGTACAAGAGCATTGTCAGACCTGCGTTGATGTATAGTTGTGAAACATGGCCTATGAAGAAAGCACAAGAGAGAAGATGGAAGTGGCAGAAATGAGAATGCTGCGTTGGATGTGCGGAGTGACAAGAAGAGACAGGATAAGGAATGACTTCATAAGAGGGACGGTGAAAGTTACAGAAATATCAAAGAAGCTGCAACAGAGACGATTACAATCGTTTGGACATGTTATGAGAAGAGAGGAGGATTCTGTATATAAAAGAACCATTAATATGGAAGTGCCTGGAACAAGGAGGAGAGGTAGACCAAGAATGAGATGGAGAGACACAATTAACAGGGACATGCAGGAGAAGAACGTGAGTGAGGTAATGCTGCATGATCGCAGAAGATGGAGAAGACTAATAATAAACCGCGACCCCATATAAAGATGGGAAAAGCTGAAGATAAAGAAGAAGATTGGTAGGTAACTCTAGATTATACTAGTCCAAATGTTGTGATAAATTTTGAAGTAAGTCATCAATAGGAACTTTAGTAAATAAAGATGTCACATCAAAACTGGTTAATTTGTCAGCGCTGGGTAATTCAGTATGGGAAAGTCTAGTACAGAAATCAACAGAGTTTTGTAAATGAGAATTTGAAATAGTACCCAGAATAGGTGATAGTAATTTAGCTAGATGTTTATAACGTTTATATCAAATAGAACCGGCTGAACTGATACTTGATGAGCTTAGACGTGCAATCTTTAGTTACCAAAATCACGGTGATGGAGACCATTCATGTTTTATACAAACGTTTTGCAAATCAGGAAGCATCTTGTAATCATGTTGACAGAACCATTTTTGAAACAGCTTTTAGAGTCGCCCACGCTGGACGCGGCCTTTATCTTAATAATGGCATTTTATTTGGATCAGTCAAAGGAATGGTTATGGAGTCCCCACTGGACCCTATTTTCTCCAACATCTTTTTGTGACCCCTGGAGAAGAGCATAATGGAAGACTAACCCCTTAGGCCCTACCCACTATTTTGTAGGAGATGCGCTGACAGCACGTTCGCCCTGTTCTGTTTCCAACGTGAGGCAGAGTCCATATATAAGGTTTACCTTGGAGAAGGAGGTGAATAACAGGCTTGTCTCCCTTGAGATTGTTTCCAGAGGTAAATCAAGTTTGTACAAGGGTGTATATAGGAAAAAGACATTTACTGGTTTGCGAATTAATTTTGATAGTGTCTCCTTCTTTCATTTTCATCTAAACCCTATTTTAGCCCTCCTCCACAGGAGTTTTATTCACTCACCAATTGGATTAGCTTCCATAACGAGTGATCCTTTTTGATAAAATATTTTAGTAATAACTGTTTTCCATCACTGCTTTTTTTTCTTTGCAGATAGCTAAACAAATTTTTACCCGTGAAAATGGTTGAACCACCCACCCATACTTAGAGTGCCGAAATTGAAAAAGTTTCCTTTTCATGCATAATGATACCTTCTGAAGAAAATGGAAGTCTGTCATTCAAAAGGTGTTTCCTGCATTTACTTTGAGAATTATACTGAAAAATCCACTAACAATTGGGTCCCTGTTCAAGTTCAAAGACTTGTCCAGTCCTCTACTTTCATTCAACTTTGTGTATAAATATTCTTGCTTGAGATGTGAGAGAACTGGTGGCAAGTTGTCTCATCCTGAGCAGTCATACATAAGGATTCAGTCAAAAATTATAAGACTTACATTGATAGCAATCACTGAGTCAGCCTGCCCACATCTGAGGAAGGAAGGAAAAGCCACCCATGCTTTTGCTAAAGCATAGCCAAATTGCATAAGGTACGTCTGGAATTGAAAGGAATCTACCCTTAAGCTTTATTCTTTATCTCGAGACTTCATCTTTCATTACCCTTTTCCTTGTTATCTACAAGTGCAGTGACATTATGTCAAGTGTCCCTTTGACTCAGTGAATTAATGAATTAATTCTCCCTTTATCAGTGATATATATATATATATATATATATATATATATATATATATATATATATATATATATATATATATATATATATATATATATATATATATATATGTATATGTATCTACCGTTTCACTTTGCAAGGTGTGAGTGGGTACAGAGAAAACTTAAGTAATAGCTATGCAAAAACATTACACCGTTCGAGAAAATAAAGAAAGAATATGAATGTTAGAGAGCACTGAAAAATGCTCGGTATTTTCTGGCCCACGTCTGCCTTTCATAACTAGGACGCATTTCTGGGGAACCATCTGCGGTACTTCAGCGAAGCATAAACTCTGCCTCATGTTTGAGGAGTGGATGCGTGTAAACAAGTCAGCGTTTATGCATGCATTCGCACTCACACAAACAAACACACACTATAAGCGATATAAGACGATCAAATAACATTTTGGAATTAAAATAATTTTGACCAGAGGGAAAAGACTGGGAACCAATATAGTAAAATCACGACGAACGGGAAATACAAATAGTGTTCATTCGTGACTCTTCATTTTCTAATTGATGGTTATTATGTGAGAGAACGTCAAATGGTAATTTTTTATTGGTCTGCTAAACTTGACCATGAAAAAAACTGTAGGACGCTGGTTTTTTAATATTTAAGTATTCGATTACCATTAAGACACGATGTCATGCTTCGACCCCATGGCACTGGCTTTTTTGAAAATGCTTATTTAAAAAAGCTCTGAACAATTTTACAATATTATTTGAAAGCTGTTTCTAATTCATTCATTTCTTTCCGATAAGAATCAGGATAAATTCTAATTGCGCATAACGTTTTATTTCTTGTATGGCTTATAAGGTTATACACTACCACTAACCCATATCCATAAAAATGTTCTTTTAGAAATGTCTGTATTTACATCAGGTGGTGTTGACGGTGTCGCTAACAGTCAAACACATTTATCTCATTTGTTAGAAAGGATGGTCGGCGAAGATATATGCTTCATACTAATAAACAACGTTACAGAGTTATAAAGCCCTGTCATATTTTTGCAGGGTCGTTTCTGTATTCAGAGAGAGAGAGAGAGAGAGAGAGAGAGAGAGAGAGAGAGAGAGAGAGAGAGAGAGGATCCTCTTAATTGGAGTGGTTGATGGAGTCGAGTTTGACATGGTGTCACTGAGTTATGAAACTGCTAATTAAACTTGCAAGAGTATACCCACCTCGAGCTAATATCCTTCATAGGCAGACAGGCAGTCAGACAGCAAATTAAGAGGCTAAAAACACAGTGGAAATATTAACCGAATTATGGTTTCAAATGATTCCACCATGCTGAACTTCATTCCAAGCTTTCCCTTTAATAGTATTTGGAACTACTTTAGTTGAAAAACATTTTACATCGCACAATCGTATTTCGTTCATGAGTATTCCATCTTCGAAGCGAAATCGGGAAAGAAAATGATCGCACCTTTATTTAAATGAATTTTTTTTTACTTTTTTTAAATGCTTTATAAAAATGTCATATGTCTGACTAATATTTGTAATGTTTGACTAAAATTTACGTCCTACCGAGCTTGAGTCTTGTCCTATACACAACCTGATTGTGTTAAAGTTTCATCCAAGTATCTCAGTGATGAGAAAGGAAATGCATAATTTGATTAATTTCTCTCAAGATACATTATAAGCTCAATTAAAGGTAAAAGTTTAGGATAAAATAAATAAACTTATTTGGGTAAAATAAACATATTTAATATAATATTATTTACTAACTTAATCATAATCAATCAACGCTACTCAAAACTTCCTTCACCAAAATTCCTAAATTAAAGTCTATATGACCAAAGTAGATTTAATTGCTTTGTTTAAGGACTCAAAATAGATGCTCTTAGTTGGCCAAAAAATTCCTTTTGGTTGTATTCTTTTCCCTTTTATAGAGCTCGGTAATGATGACCTCCTGCAGTTCCTTTGCGTCTTAACTGAGAGCTCAAACCACTTTTGTGCTTGTGAGTTCATCAGAAAGTCATGTGAACCGTTTAGCAGAGATTTGTTGTTGACTGACTTGTTATAATCCATTTTTTTTAGTTTTTCATTGATATTCTCTCTCTCTCTCTCTCTCTCTCTCTCTCTCTCTCTCTCTCTCTCTCTCTCTATATATATATATATATATATATATATATATATATATATATATATATATATATATATATATATATATATATATATACATATACTATATATATATATATTTTTTTTTTCTGGCTCCACTTGTCTTTATTAAGCTGGCTTGGACCCCATTACAGAACTGTCATGATAAAGATCGGTTGGCTTTAGGGCTAAATAAACAATATTTATGAACGTTAATGACTTTTCCTCCTTCATAATAAAGAACTCTGAATAAATAATTGAGCTCACGAAGTAAGTAATGGGCCTAAACTGATGCATAAAAGGTTGTATTTATCACATTCTATTAAAAGGCAAAGAATTCAAGGCAGCTGGAGAAATTTAGGCAAGCTTCCTCTATATCATTTGATTCATGTGGCACGAGACTCCTAATTCTGGGCCACATCCAGATCTTTCTGTTATGTCTAATAAACATTACTTGGAATTTCCCATCAAAATGTGTCATGAATGATCATAGGAACAAACATTCCTCCCGACAACATTGGGAAATGGTCATTACAGAATTAGTGAGCAAGAAAGTGTTGCTCGGAGAAATGGTGGTTTGTTCCCAGCACCCATTTTCATCGGATCATTGCACTTCCCCTGCGACAAAAAAAAAAATAAATAAATAAAGAAAAAAAAAAAAATAAAAAACGATAGACCGTTATGATTTTTTTTTTTTTGAGGACCTAGTACATAATGCCAGAACTAATTTGATTTTTAGTTTTCTATAGAAGAAAACTATTGTGCCGGCTCTGTCTGTCCGTCCGCACTTTTTTTTGTCTGCACTTTTTCCTGTCCACACTTTTTCTGTCTGCCCTCAGATCTTAAAAACTACTAAGGCTAGAGGGTTGCAAATTGGTTTGTTGATAATCCACCTTCCAATCATAAAACTTACCAAATTGTAACTCTCCAGCCTCAGTAGTTTTTATTTTATTTAAGGTTAAAGTTAGCCATAATCTTGCTTCTGGCAACGATAAAGGACAGGTCACCACCGGGCAGTGGTTAAAGTTTCATGGGCCGCGGCTCATACAGCATTATACCGAGACCACCTAAAGATAGATCTATTTTCGTTGGTCTTGATTATACGCTGTAGCGGCTGTACATAAAACTCGATTGCTCCTAAGAAACTTTGGTGCATTTTTTACTTGTTCTGCTCAGCAAATAGTGTTACTCTTCCCTCATGTGGTGAGTTCTGTAAAGAGGAGCCATTAGGTAACTCATCTAAGATGAAAGTAACTATTGCCGTTCATAACTTTTGTCTGTTGACTCATCGATGCCACGACGATTACACATCAGCAGGGAGGTTTTACATCCCACATACGGTATATATATGGCTTCCTTTCCCTTCCACAGGCATGCTGAAAAACACTGGTTCCTTTCACAAGGCCTTTCTGTGCCCAGGAAGTCAGCAACAATAGGAAATTTGCCCAGGTTTTTCTTAGTAAATTCACGCACACACTCACACACAATAAATAAATAAATGAACAAATAAATAAAATAAATAAATAAATAAATAGATAATTAAAACAAATAAGTAATACACACACACACCACACACACACACACACACACACACATATATATATATATATATATATATATATATATATATATATATATATATATATATATATATATATATATATATATATATATGCATATATGCATATGAGTTGGCTCTTCATGCGATGAATAATATCTGCAAAGGCAAGAAATTGTATGGTTATATGAAGGGGATAAGCGTATTATTACAAGACAATAAACAAATATCACGCAAAAAGCAGAGCTGTAAAAACATTAAAAGCATCATTAAAACTGTTCAATCATAATATATTTTTTTTCCTGCTAAGATTTTATAGTCTTTTCCATTTTTATTTATACACTTTTTCGAATAAATTAACTTTTCAGTTTCTTTATATATATCCTAACTTATATATTTGTGCATTGACATCTTTCATTTGGTTACGTCCCTTTTAATTGGCACATTTGTTTTTCTCATCAACAGTTCTGAAATTCATGATTGGTAATTGATTCGATGACATTAAGAAATCGAATTGTTGGTCTGAATATCAATGCCACAGACTCTCCTGTCGTGAATTGCCCTGATTTATGAGGTAATAATTAATCTCCTGATTAGCTTT
Organism: Macrobrachium rosenbergii; assembly: GCF_040412425.1. Classification (NCBI taxonomy): domain Eukaryota; kingdom Metazoa; phylum Arthropoda; class Malacostraca; order Decapoda; family Palaemonidae; genus Macrobrachium; species Macrobrachium rosenbergii. Next base: position 13,565,629 of record NC_089741.1, on the reverse strand, counting down.
GTGATTACTTATCTGAGTGGCAGACTTTAATTGAAAGTTTGATTCATAATGCTGTCGGCAATTGTACGATAATGATATTTATATCTCATTAACGATTGTTTTTTTTTTATCATAACTCCTCTACATATTTTTATTCTTAAACGGGAAAGCATGTTTTAATCAAATGTCTCCGGTATTAAATAAGAACTGAAAGAGCATTGAAACTGTTCCAGCTCAATCATCCTTTTTACCTTTTGTTTTGCGACAGGAAATTCGCTTCCAGTTAACGTTAAATATCACTGAAGGTGCGAAGCGTTTCAGAAATGAGGTAATGTTGAGACAGCCTTGCTACAGAACCTATATTTAGGTCTGTGCATGTTATCTCTCTCTCTCTCTCTCTCTCTCTCTCTCTCTCTCTCTCTCTCTCTCTCTCTCTCTACGACAAGGAAGTAATATTTATCAAACATTAATTACCACCGAAATTTAAAAGTATTGTACCTAAATGAGGACGTAATCTTTTAATGTTTTTTTTTTCAGTTCTTTGCATGCAACAGATAACATGATTATTAGCATAATACCTGGAGAAGGTTCTTTTACCTGTATAGTTTTACACAACAAAGTTAATCGCTCTCTGGTTTTCTTTGCATTGGTTATTGAGTACCATATGTTATTTATACGAAACAAATAGGCTCATTGTACTCTGATGGATTTGATTATGATTAGGCAGAGATATAAACTTAAATAATTGCAATATAGTAAATTTATAATGACTCCTGATTATTATTATTATTATTATTATTATTATTATTATTATTATTATTATTATTATTATTATTATTATTATTATTATTATTATTATTATTGACGTGCATGCACGACATTGATAGCAAGCTCCAATGGAACAGAATTCTTATGTGAAAAAGGTCATATTATTATTATTATTATTATTATTATTATTATTATTATTATTATTATTATTATTATTATTATTATTATTATTATTATTGACGTGCATGATTGGCATTGATGGTAAGCTCCAATGGAAGAGAATTCTTAAATGAGAAACAGGTCCTATTTACCCCTTTAGATAAGCTGGCAGAAACAGTGACATAGATCAGACAAACATAGGGGTCAGGTGACTGGTATTTAAGGTGGTACCATAGCAACCACTTGAATGTACAAAACACGTCAGCTCAAATTGCTCCAAAGTTTTTCAGTAAAGCCTGAGACGAGAGTCGGTATGGTAACTCAATAGCATAAAAACACCACAGCATAGTTCCAATAAGTTTAAGGCAGGTGTGCAGTGTCTATATTTAATTGTAAAATTCTTAGCTCTTTCAGTATTAACAGCAAACGCTTTTGTGATCTTCATATAACATTAGAATCACGTACACTGATTCTATACTTTAATAAAGCTTAAGATTAATGGCGTTCCGCTAAGGGTCTAATTCAAAATTCTGATAATGAAAAAATTGAACCATTCAAGCTAATTCATCAAGGGGCCAAGGTTCCTGGGATGCTGTAGACATTCGGCTCAAGGAGAGAAATCGTTCTCCTTTCTGGGGTTCGATAAAGCGTATCTAGCGCCCATACCATTTTCAGGCATCCATGCCACTTCTAGGCGGTCAAATAACGAGTAATAAATGCGCCGAACTTTCTTTGGCGTAATCAAGTTTTCTGTACAGCGTATAATTCTGTATGAAACTCTCAGCCACGGCCCATGAAGCTCTCAGCCGCGGCCCATGAAAAAGTGCGGACGGACACACAAATAGCTATCTCAATAGTTTTCTTTTACAGAAAACTAAAATGCGGATCTCGTGTACATACTACCTTCGGGTGGTCTGGTAACGAACATCACGAAGGATTGACCTTTCCAGACACTCTAGTAACATGAATCAAGGGCTTACTCCACCATCAGGTGGTCTGACAACACGTTTTATGAGGCCATGCTACTTTCTGGCTGTCGGATAACATGCATTACAAGGTCATGCTACTTCAAGGTAGTATGATAACACAAATCACAGTCACACGACTACCCGAAAGCCTGGTAACTCTTGTTGAGCGTTCATACCATTTTCAGGAGGTCCGGCAACGTGTATCAAGGAAAATGAAATGGTCGGATTGCGCTGTTCAGTGATTTTCTTTCTTTTCCTTGTCAAGGTTTCAAATTCCTTCTTGCTTCGTTATTTTCTGACCTTTTTTCACTTTTTTTATAGGGAACTGAATACACGAGGGAATCAGGAAGCCGTCCGCTTCTGCCATATCACTGTTTGTTGTTATTTTTATACAGAGCCCTTGGGCATTATCAAGCGATAATTGTCCAAGTACCGGAAAAGGAGAAGATTGGAATCGAACGTTTTCTGGTGGAAAGGGAGATGGAGCGGGCAACGAAATGCCTCTAACTAGCCCAGCCCCGAGAGAAAAAAAAAAAAAAAAATAGGAGGAGGGATATTAGTAGCACTCCAATGCGAAGGGAGCAACTGACCCTCCTCTGCACGAACTTGTAACTGTCACAATCAGGGAATTCCCGACCTGGACAACAGAGGGACAAAGTCAGTGACTTTGACGCTGAACCCGAGGATTTTTAATTGTCAATGAGTAAAATTTTAATTTTGGTGAGATGACCAGACGGATGTTATGATGCCGCTTAACCGGAGAAAGAAAAGCCCCCCATTCCATAGACCTGAAGTGACCGAAATGAAGCCTTCGAAAAGAGACAGAATAGAGAGAAGGTAGAGAAGAGTAATGAATGAGGGGTCATTGGTTCCTTCCTATCGAGGAATGAGATATTTCCTATGAATAAGTATATGCAACTTTAAGTTCTGTGGTATTTGAAGTTATTATATAAATGCTTCCCAAAATCTATTACTGATATGTTTACTTGATTACGTATCATAAGCCAGTAGTCGTAACAGTTGCTGGAACCAAGATAGGTTCCAGCAACAGTTAGTCAATAATGGCCATCGAGACACAGTGGAACAGGAAAGTATCCGATGGAAAATGCAAAGATTAAAATACAGAAACCGAAAACAGTCATTCTATTATTTTATATTCGTCAAGAATATAAAACAATAGTAATATATAATAAAAAATATACAATTAAAAATGTTTATGATAAAAACATTTAAAGGCAGAAAATACCAATTACAACAGTGATGGAATTTTAGTATCTATAATATACCTATAATCATTGTTCTCCCAGTGAAACAATTGCCGAAGTGTTCGAGTTTCTTCGCCATAGTAAATTAGTTCTTGCTCCTTGCGTGCCATGATATATGCCACATAACATGAATCAACAGCATTTGAATTCTGCCGGTGTCTGGGTGATGGAATGCCATTATGCAAAGAAGTTTGGATATTAATAAACGGGTTTTGTAATACAATGGGCCGTGTTTCGCATATCATTGAGCGTTAGGAATGGTTTTCCTGGTGAATTATGACTGTGTTTTGAATGAAAACATACGAATGATAAATATAAAAGCCGATCAAACACGAGAATTAGGGTGAGACTGGGAAGAAAACGCGACAATGAAATGAAACGAAATAGACGAGGATAATGATTAAAAAATAAAGAAGGAATTAAACTGGGAAATGAGATGGAAAACGGCGTAATTGCAAAGGGATCTGGAGGAAAAGAATGTAAATGACTGAAAGTGAGAATGGATTTAACAAAAGATGGCGGAGAAAGAAAGGATGATGAATTTAAAGATTCCATTGGAGAGCAAATGCAGTTATGAAGGATGTTTATTGCCAAACAAACCACAAACGAAAGTGGGAGTTAAAAACAGATACCATAATTAAGGGGTTGAAGCTATGGCTAGGTAGAACATCGCACGGCAAAGACATAATGGGTCTAGGCTATGGAATACTGCGTAGAGATAGCAAGGGATGCGAAGGAAACAGAGAATAAAGAGAGTCTGTGTTGAAGAGAAGTAGCAACAGTAAAGAGGATAAGAAGAAAGGGCGATTGTTTAGGTATAATAAAGGGGAAAGGAAATATTATTCTAGATAATACTGGATGAAGAGAAATCAATGATAGTTATATAATATGGAATGAAGAGAAGCCAACTATGATTACAGTATAGAGATTACGATAAGGATACTGAAATTATTTATATTTTACCCCAATATCCTTTTGAAGAATCATCCGCTTGTAAAATGTGTTTCCTGTATGTTACGTATTGAAGATGTTTTTCACACTGACATTGGTGTGGTTGATCTGGTGGCCGGTAATAGTCACAGGGGAAAAAAGTCACAATTTTGGCTAGGAAAAAAAGTCACAGGAATAAAGTCCCATTAACTTATGATGACAATTAAAGCAATTAAATTAATCAAACAGAAAATATTTTGCATCTTTCCTAGATAGTGACCCCCAAGGGTTTTCGGGGGTCGTTATCTAGGACTAATATTTCTTGGGGGTCATTATCTTTACAATATTTACAGTCTTTTGTTTATGTATTTACGGCTATCTCCAACGGTTTTTACTAAACACGCCACAAAGGTGGATACATACCATGTTAAAACCCTTGGGGGTCGACATCTAGGAAAGATCAATGTGACTTTTTCCCTGTGACTTTTTTTTTTACCTGGATTCAGTTGATCTTGATCACTTATCACTTTGCTTTTTGACACGGAAGTCTCTGTAGCTTGGACAAATAAACACATTACCAAGACATCTTTTATAATGGAAATACCAAGCTACAACATATGTAACGATAAGTCATCGATGGCTGAAGATAATGGGGCGTAGGGAGAAACGGACGATGAACAGTGAACAGGAGCTGGATAGAAAGGAACGGCGAACAAAGAGAACAGGGTGGATTAACAGGAACAGTAACTGGAGATTGCATTTGATGAGGAGAGGAGATCAACAGCCATACAGAATGGAGGTTAAGAGAAATGAACAATGGATAGAGTGAATAAGAGCTAAAAGCTAGAGGGAAGCTGTGGACAGAGGCACTGGAGAGAGATAAAAGAGTACAGTGCCCCTAAAGAACTGGATAAAGTAAAACGATTTTAGATTTCTAGGGTAGAGTGAAGAGAATACTAGATAATGAGAATAAGAGATTCTTACACCAGAAAGGGAAAAGAGAGAATGTAGATAGATGCGGAGAAAAGCGGCTGTAGAGAAACAGGGTAAGCAAGAAAAGAATGGTTATTCAATAGGGACCGGAGAGAGAGAAAAATGAATACAAAGAAAAAGGTTGAGGAATGCCTGAGTGGTAGAGATTACGGATGTAATAAGAGAGTTCAGATTAGGATGGGATGGACATGTGGTAAGGATGAGTGAGGAGGAAGGACTAAAGAGGGTTTGGGTGGAACCTGTTAAGGTGAGAAGGTCGAAAGGAAACCAAAGGACAATATGGCGGCCTAAAGTGAGAGAGGCTTTGGGGAAGAAGGGTTTAGATATAGATGGAGAAGACGCATCAAGCCAGCCGACCCCTTAGTTTTGGGATCGCGGTGGGAATGAAGAAGAAGGGTCTAAGTGGATAAAAATAATCTAGGATGGATGGAAAAAAACGATGACCATGGAGACTGTGTAATAAGAAGGGGAAAGAAACAATGGATACAAAGAATAGTGTGAGAAAAAAGGGCAAAAAGACAGAGGTTGGGGAATGGGTAAAAGAAGGGAAGAATAAGATAAAGGACTGACAGGGAATAGAGGAACCACATGGGGGAAAGAAAACAGCAATTAAATTCAAGGTATAAAGAAATGGAGACGGGAATTCAAGAGTAAATGGAAGAACAAGGAAAATGAGAATGAAGGTGGAATCAAGGAAAGAAATGAAGACTAAAAAAGGAAATAAAAAGGAATTCAATTAAAAGGAAGTCTAAGAACGAAAATGTATAAAAAAAAAAATGGAGATTTGAAAAGGGAAGGAAAGCATATTTGGGAAGGGAATAGCAAGTAAGGATCTGAATGTGATTGTAGAATAAGGGAATTAAATAAGAAGTGAAAAGTTGTTCAAATAAAATGAAGCAACGGAAAGGGAAACTATAAGGGAAGAAAACTATAAGGGAAGGAAACTAGTCAGATGCAAAAGACCGGAAAAGGAAATGGAGGAATTAGGAGAGGAGATCAGACAGTAAAGGGAAGCAGACAGCGGAAATTAGACAAGATAAGGAATAAAGGCAGGTGATGATGAGAAAGGGAACTAGAGAAGATATGATAGCAAGACAATAAAATTGGAGGCAGGACGTTCATGGGAAACGGAAATAGCAAAAACTGCTTAGGAGAGGGAGATTGATATTAGTGGTAAAAACGTTTTTACTTATTCTGGATAAAATACATATTAAGTCTTATTTACGAGGTGATAACTTTGAGAGCATTAGACAGCATAATGCCACTAAATCTTAAATGAGGTATATATATATATATATATATATATATATATATATATATATATATATATATATAT
>NC_089741.1:13551731-13554231 GCF_040412425.1 Macrobrachium rosenbergii | reverse complement strand
CAAACATCTCACACGTCTCGAACGCTCGCCATACCCGCGCAATAACTTCTCGCTGCTGGGAAGAAAGGGCGTTGGGTCTAGTATGATACATGAAACATACGTACCGGGGTCTAAGCGATGTCAGGCAGGGCAGCCGATCGAGACCACAGGTCTACCCAAAGCCAAATCAAAAGTCCTTCAAAATTAAGGCATCGTGCTTACCCCCATACAAATATGGGAATAAAAGCACGTTAAAAGAAAAAGAAGAAGGAGATATATATATATATATATATATATATATATATATATATATATATATATATATATATATTATATGAGAGCATCACTATATTGTGATCGAAAATAATGATTAAAAAGCCACAATAATATAATTGATAAATTGTATATTTTTAAGACATAAAAATATACAAGAAAGGGGATAAAAACGATATATATTTTATAATATATATTAGGTCCTCTTCAGCCAACTGAAGAGGACCGTTGCAAACGGTAGCTCCTATTTATATTTCTTTATATTTTTATAATCTTAAAATATACAATTTATCAATTATATTATTGTGGTTACTTTAATAGTATATATATATATATATATATATATATATATATATATATATATATATATATATATATATATATATATATATATATATATATATATATATATATATATATATATATATATATATATATATATATATATATATATATATATATATATATATATATATATATATATATATATATATATATATATATATATATATATATATATATATATATATATATATATATATATATATATATATATATATATATATATATATATATATATATATATATATATATATATATATATATATATATATATATATATATATATATATATATATATATATATATATATATATATATATATATATATATATATATATATATATATATATATATATATATATATATATATATATATATATATATATATATATATATATATATATATATATATATATATATATATATATATATATATATATATATATATATATATATATATATATATATATATATATATATATATATATATATATATATATATATATATATATATATATATATATATATATATATATATATATATATATATATATATATATATATATATATATATATATATATATATATATATATATATATATATATATATATATATATATATATATATATATATATATATATATATATATATATATATATATATATATATATATATATATATATATATATATATATATATATATATATATATATATATATATATACATATATATATATATATATATATATATATATATATATATATATATATATATATATATATATATATATATATATATATATATATATATATATATATATATATATATATATATATATATATATATATATATATATATATATATATATATATATATATATATATATATAGTGTTTCGAGATTAGAGGCCCCCCTCTCTACAGCATAAACTAAAATTGATTTGGACAAAACAAAAGTAATTCAGAACAGGTATTTATTTAAGTTTCCCTCTGAGTATTTAATGTTTTGTGTGACGTCCATTTGCCTGTGCCGCAGCCTGCATTCTTGGGGGTATGATTTCAGCTAATTGCAAAATAGCTGAGACTCATACTCCATTTCCCTGAGCACTTCGGTCACCTCTCTTCACAGCTTTTCGAGGCTTAGTATACCATCATAGTTCACTGTGCATACTTTAACACAATCCTTTAAGATACCACCAATGTTTTCACACACATTAAGGTCAGGGGAGCTAACTGGAAATTCACTTGACGAGAAGAAATCGATACCATTGTTTCAAAGTAGCTCCTGTGTCTGAATAGCCTTGAAACATGGTGCCTTATCATGCAAAAATGTGACTTCTTCAGCAGATAACACATTTTCAGGATCTTTGAGGAAAGGAAGTACTCCACCAGTAAGCACAGTTTCTATGAAGTATTCGCCATTTCATGACTGTCCTTTTTCTTTGATGATCCACATTAACCGTTAGGCTGTGAAACAGAAAAATTCTCAAACATTCAGGAAATTTCACAACTTGGCGATAGTGCACGTCATCACTGATATCATCCATGTTTGCAGCTGAAATGATATCATTTATATGATTTGGCTTCCTGACTATAAATGAAGAATTCATCTGATGCGGCAACATGAAGAAAGTCAGCTTCATCCCAGTCTTTAAGAAATGTTGCTGAGTGATGTTATGCTTGCTGATAACATGAAATGGCTTGATACCAGATTTTTTCAACTCATGATATAGAGCATTATAACTTCTCTTCTTTCCCCTTTTTGTCTCTAGTTCAAGCACCAATTTACATAAAGACTTTTTTGGTCTACCCACTGCCTCAGCTATGATGTGTTTTGACTCCTGAGAAAGGACTTCAGTCCTTCGAAGATTCTCGGTCCTTTTGGAATGACAGTCATATGAATTTT
>NC_089741.1:13501731-13546731 GCF_040412425.1 Macrobrachium rosenbergii | reverse complement strand
TGTGGACTGGTTCGAATAACATGTGGTAGACTGTTTTTTTGACATGACTAATTATTGATTTGGGGAGTATGTGTGAGTTTGGATATTTTCAGGCTATTAGCCATAGTGAGACTTCTTTAATCAGAAGTGTTTTGCAGTTTAGAGTTTAGTTATCTAACTCGATATTTCATTTATTATGCATTTTAATCTTTGCTTTGTTTTATTCATTTCTTGTTGGGTTATTTAAATAATAAACTTATTTTTGTAGAAACTATTGCGTTTCTTTAAATGGTCCATTTAGTTGATTTGGTGAGAATGAGTGCGATTCGGGTGGGTGAACTTCGGAAAACGATGAGAGAGAGAGAGAGAGGCGATACAGAGAGAGAGAGAGAGAGAGAGGCGATACACGGTGAGAGAGAGAGAGAGAGAGAGAGAGAGAGAGAGAGAGAGAGAGAAAGAGGAGAAAAATAGATGTAAGTGTTGTCGTGAGCGAACGTTCATACGCCTCCGTTTCATGAATAAAGATCGTTGGAGCACGTTACGTACACTTTCAAAAAGTGTTAATTCTGTCCTCGTTACAGAATGATAAATGGCGGCAGCGGGTGTCTTTTGATTTTAAATGGTGGCAGCATGATTTTAATGTCTTTAATGATGGCGAAAGAGGAGATTACTAATAGACTAATTGATAACGTTGATACCCAAGGCGATAGGCGACGTGACCGTCAGAGTGGTTAACCCTCAGTCTTAAGATAGCGAGTTACATAGTGGTCGGATTACGTGGGTAATACGGGAACCTTTCTTTTTTTTTTTTTTTCCGTTTCTATTCGAGTACTGGGAGTGGGGAGTTGTGAAATAGATCTGGATGATCTCTAGAGCAATTTTGGGGTTAACAAAATACCCAAATAAGTGTGAATAGTGGCGATTGTGAGTTAATTACGCAAAGTGATTATTCAACAATAATCGCAACGCTGGGTGTTTTTTTTGCTTTCGTCGAGTAGGTGACGTCACAGGCTGTTACACAGCTCTGTTTTCAGTTAGAGATAGGTACTTCGTTTTCTGTTTCAAAATTGGTAAGTACCCCATTCTCGTAAAGTTGCGCAGAACGCCGTTTTCTATTCTTCTTTTTAGAGGGGTAACTTGTGCCTTTCTCTGTGTTCTTTTTGGTTTCTTTTTTTATGTTGTTACGCTCAGGGCGTGTGATTACTCACAAAATGCCGGACGATGCAGCAAACACATCCCAATCAATTGTGGTGCATAAAGTGACGAACATTTGTGCGGGAATTAATAATTTTAAAGGGCTAGTTGATGGGAAGCCAACCCAAAATATAGAAACTTTCATTGAGTCAGTGAACAATTATCTGAATTCCAAGAAAATTACGAATGGCGCTGAAGCTTTAACAGAGGCTAAATCATTTCTGGATTTAGATAAAGGAGATATTGGGAAACGAGCACGCAGTTTCGGGTTCAGAAGGTGTAAAACTTGGAATGAACTGCAGAAATTTCTATGAGCTACTTATGGCGGAGTTCAACGTGAATGTGCAGTTCGAATTTGCGAGAGTTTCTCAAAATAAAGAAGGGCAATGATTCACTAGTCACATACAGTGCGAATTTATTTGATGCAGTAGTTGAGTTAAAGAAATCTATAACAGGTTCTCCATGGGTAACTGGAAATAATATCTCCTTAGATAATTTTGAAAGATTGTTACACTTTGCTTGCCTTTTAACGTCGGTCCCAGATGTAATTGTAGATAGTTTTGATAAGAGAATTGATCAGGATACAGACGAATCCTTTTGTTTGCACAGATTAACAAAAATCTAGCAAAATGCCCGACACTGGACAGTAGTTTTGTACAGGAGGTGCAAAGATGTCAGCTGCGGTTTCCAAACCACAGAATAATGATAGTCGCTCGCATTCGGGAAATGATGCAACAGCGAAGACATGTGCACGAGTAGAATCGAAGAAAATTCCAGAGAGATCAGTCACAACGATACGTTGTTTTAATTGTGATAAAATAGGCCATAGTAAATCAAATTGCAGAGTGAGATATTGTTCAGTTTGCAAATCTTCAGATCATGGATGGAGATTTTGCCCAGCCACAAAGAGTAGAGATTATTCAGGAAGTCCCGGGGAGGTTTTTCTAGATATGACAGGAGAATTCCACATGATGCAAGTTCTAGATACACAAAGGAACAGCAGAATTTTCACAAGATAAGTTCGAAAACAGACACAGGATAATGACTAATCAGGTCGTAGAGTCACTAGAACCTAGGCCGATTGTACGTGGATTCTCTAATGGCAATGAAATTCATATTTTCATTGATTCTGGTAGCTCAGTTAACTTAGTAAATGCTGACCTTTTTCACTCGAGGTTTCCAGAGTGCAAATTAGTCCCTTCTAGTGAGACAGTGTGTGATGTACAAGCGAGGAAACTGAATATTTTAGGTTCGTCATTTCTTACGCTTTGTATCGGTGGAAAGACAATAGTAGAATCATTTTTGGTCATAGAAGGATTAGCCTTAGGTGAAATGGTTTTGCTAGGACACCCTTCTTGTATGCGACATAACATCAACATTCTTACGGGAGTTCAGGGGATTACAATAGGTGAGTCAGGTTGTTTTGTTCCATATATACACAGGAAAAAAAACTTGTGAGAAACTTAAGACACAGTCTGAGACATGTGTAACACATTCATTAGAGAGTGAAGATATTCCGCAAAGATCTTTCAAAGGATTTTTGTTGGAAGATGTTGAATTGCAACCGAGTTCCTACATTGGTTAAAGTGTCGCTGAAAGAGAAAAATTTTCCTTCTCAAGTGTGCGTTGTTGAGGGAACCGAGAAATTCAAAGACGTTGTGAGTACGGTGTCAGTGAATGAAATTTCAGTCGCAGGCGTGACTTCAGTAGAATTAGTTAGCTATCAAGACTCAGTGAAAAAATATCACAAGGGTACTTATGTAATTGATTTTGAAGAGTTTAATGAAGAGCATAAATTAGTGAGTTTTGTGGAGACGGGAATATGTTTCCTAACGAGGAGCAACAGTTCCGAAGTCAGGTTCTACATGAACACTTGGCTAAAGTTGATTATCCTGAATATTCAGATAAAGTAGAGAAAGTGTTGAAAGAATATCTAGATATCATTGCTTTGAAGGGAGATAAATTAGGAGTTACAGATGTTTTAGAACATTCAATCCGCCTAGAAAAGGGTACAAATCCCATATATATTCCAGCATATCGAATTCCTTTTAAGATCAGAGAAGAAGTAGAAAAAGAAGTTCAGAAGTGGGAGTCGGAAGGCATTATCAGACCGTCCAATTCTCCGTTTAATTTTCCTTTGCTTGCAGTTCCTAAGAAAGACGGTAGTATCAGAGTTTGTGTAGATTTTCGTAAATTGAATGAAAAACATGCCCAGATAGATATCCGGTAGCTTGTTTGCCTGATTTGTTTGTTGAGATCGGTGGCAAGAATATATATTCATCTATAGATCTTATGCAAGGGTTTTTACAAGTTCCCCTTTGTGAGAGTAGCCGTAAATATACAGCATTTTCGGTACCAAAGGGACATTACGAGTTTAATAGGATGCCTTTTGGATTACAAGGGTCCCAAATAACATTTACTAGACTGGTTAACACAGTGCTTCATGGCTTGTTAGGAAAGTGGGTGTTTGTGTACATGGATGATATTCTCATATGCACAGATACAATTGAAGAACATCTAAAGGTGTTAAAAGAAGTCCTTAAGCGATTACGGTTCGCTGGGTTAAAGGTCAAATTGGCCAAATGTGAGTTTCTGAAGAGAAAAATTGTCTATTTAGGACATGTTATCTCTAAAGAGGGAGTTAGAGTGAATGATGAGAAAGTTAAAGCCATTGTGAATTTTCCAGTTCCCAAAACCAGGAAACAGATTCGTTCGTTCCTAGGTATGTCGGGTTTCTTTCGCCGTTTTGTGCGGAATTTTTCTACAATAGCGTCTCCATTGACAGATTTGTTACGAGAAGACGTTAAGTTTGTTTGGGGTGATAGTCAACAATTAGCTTTTGAGAAGCTTAAGAACGCTTTGGTGAACCCACCAGTTTTGAAGTTTCCAGATTTTAGTCAACCGTTCACCTTAGTGACTGACGCGAGTCAGGAAGGTATAGGTGCGTGTTTGATGCAGAAATTTGAGGGGAAATTACACCCAATTGCTTTTATAGCAGAAAGTTCAAAACGCGTGGTAGTAACGAAAGGCTGATGTCAGTTGTGGACAAGGAGGCTTTCGCAGTCGTCTCTAGCCTTGTTCATTTTAAGATGTTGTTGTTGGGAAATAAAGTTGAGATTTTTACAGATCATCAACCGTTGTTAGAGCTTTTAATAAGCCAAATTTGTCGCCCAAGAGAGCACGTTGGTTCCTAACATTGAGAGATTTTGATGCAAACCTCAAATACATTGAAGGTAAGCATAATGTAGTTGCAGATGCATTGAGCAGATATTTTCCGGTCGAGGATGAGGAAATACACACCGAATCCTGTGTGGGAGAAGAGAGTAAATATTTGGTGTCTAATGTCTCTGATATTAGTAGTTCTGAGAGATCGCATGTAGAGGACATACACGTTCCTACAGTGCATACTTCGGGGAGAAATAGTGAGTCGGCAGTCTCGGGAGAGATTGTTATTCGTGATAGTGAGAGTAACGCAGTGTGTTATATTACGGGTGAAAATGTCACTTGGGACATAGGCTTGCTGGAACAAAAGCAAGATGAAGATAAATTGTTGTCAGATGCTAAGGCATTTCTTAGGGGAGTTTCACCGAAGAAAGGGTATAAGTTGCCTTTTTCTGGTCTAGAGTTGGAGAATCATTTATTGGTGAGAAAAGTTAAGAATAACTTGTGAAGTACTCAAAGCATGGGTGAGATTACACAAATCATCGTGCCAGAGAGTCTAGTACCACAAGTTCTAGACATTGTACATTGTAAATTTGGATCTCCTCATTTGGGTGTAGACAAGACGTATGAAAACGTCAGGTCAAAGTTCTTTTGGAAAAATATGTTTTCCGCAGTAGAAGCCTTTGTGAAGAAGTGCGCTATTTGCAATGCGAATAAGCCAGCGACGACAGTGTCGTGTCGTTTGGGTTCATATCCCATACCACATAGGCCGTTTCAGAGAGTGCATATGGATATTCTGGGTAACTTCTCAGAGTCCGCTTATGGTTATAGACATTTATTAGTAGTTGTTGATGAGTTGACTCGCTTTGTCGAGATTTTCCCACTGAAATACAAATCAGCTGAGGAAGTTGCTATAGCGTTCTTTAAGGGGATAATTTGTCGATATGGTGTTCCTGAATGTCTGATCACAGACAATGGTAGGGAGTTTATTAATAAGACTTTAGACGGTCTTGCTAATTTGTTGGGGATAAAGAAAGTATCTATAATCCCGTATAGACCTGAAGCAAATGGGTTGTGTGAGAGGGCGAATCGGAAAGTAATCGAAGCTTTGCGCATGACGGTGGGAGGTTCCGATACACATTGGGACAGATCTTTGGATGAAGTGCGATATAGTATCAATACTATGATGAATGACACAATTAAGATATCTCCAGCAGAAGCTTTGTATGGATACAAGTTGAAAGGACCTTTGATTTGTTACCAGAGTGAGTTCAGGGTGATGTTACGGTCACTTCATTGATAAATACAGCGAGAGAAAGATTTGCACGTATCAGTAAAGAACTTGAACTTAGTTCGCGTGCAATGGTAGAGAAAAGTAACGCGAAATCGAGGGGAGTAGCTTTTTCGATGGGTGATAGAGTGTTTGTTAAAGTGAATGTTCGGAATGATCTGAATTATAAATTAAGTCCGAAGTTCCACGGACCTTTTGAGATTGTAGAGATCAAAAGAGGGAATAGATTTGTAGTTAAAGATGTAAATACTGGGTGACGAAATTGACCCATATTTCAAGTTGAAGAAAGTTGGGATGTAATGGAACATTTGTATATTGTTAGAACGGATAAATAAATGGGTTAATATTTGTATATATATATGATATTTTTTTTTTTTTTGTCTCTTGTTCATTTTGGATGTTGAAGTTCTTAATCATTTGTTTTCGAATGATTTTGGGAATTGAGACATGGGCTAGTTTCATACGAGATTTGACTCGTGTGTTAGTGTGTTGTTGTGTTATGATGTATTTCATCATCTGACGCAATGTGGAACTTGTTTAGATTTTTTTTTTTTGGGAGGTACTTAGTATATCGGACCGAACAAGTCTGATCTTTTTTTTCGAGTTGGGAGATCGTATTTGAGTATTTGGATTTTTTTTTCCAGTTTCTTTTTTTTTAAATAAATGTGAGTAATTGTAATTGTTATGATCATGGGAGATTGCCATTACGTCAATTGCTATTTTGTTGAGAGTTAGTCAGGTGTTGCATTATATTTGCTAACCAGAGTAGAACTTTCATGTCTTTTACGAGATATGATACCTTTTAGTGTTTGGATAAGATTCTCGAGTATTTTTTTTCTGTTTGGATAGAATTTTTTTGTGAGTGAGTTCCGTAGAGTTGTTGTGTGCTTAGTAGTGAGTTGACTGTGATTATTCTGAGATACAAACTTGGAATTAGTTCACATTGTGAGTGTTTGATTTTTGCATTATTAGTTTTGGTTTGGTTCAGTAACATGAAACCTTTTTGTTATTAGACCTTTTTCGAGTGTTTTTGGGAGACTCAGTAGTGACATGGGATAGAGTAGAGACCATGTTCATTTTGGGAGATCAATATCAAGGTTCGGGAGTTGATTATAAGACGAGTTGTGCTTTAGTTAGAGAGAAGTGTGTGTGTGACAGTAGTGTTTTCCAGTTGCGAGTTTTGTCTGTGGGTGGTTGTGAATTATCATTAGTTCATGGACAGACTCCGACAGAATGTGACTTTAGACAGTTCCTGCGAGATTACCACATTGAGTCCACCAGTACTCTTCCTGCCGTGTTTTTACAAGGAGTATGCAGTTACAATGATGTGCCAGAGCAACAAGTCGACGACATTCGTTCATCGAGGGTCCGAGCAGCTCGATTCATCCTGCAGAATCCTGTCTACGGAATTTCTCGTACTTAGCCGTGCTGTATTCAACAGTTCCGAGAAGATAATTATGCGTCATACGCATAACGAGCATTTGGTAGTGGAGGTACCTACAACCAAGGTGCCAATGACGGTTCCACCGTTGGAAGACATTGACGATTCCGTGATGTTCCAGTATCAGAATATATTATGCCGACAATTTTAATTGTCTTAATAGCTATTTTACTGATAATTCTTGTTGTGGGGGTAGTAAAGCTTATTCGTGTTTGTAAGATTACATGTAAAGGCTCTAAGAACTCAACCCCAGTGACTTTGGAAGTGCGTCATGAGAGCAGTCCTTAAAGCTGCAGTGCAGTAGACATTGCTAATTGAGCATAGCTCTATTCTGTTATGTTTTATACATATGCTTTTGTTTTAGTTTGCCGTTAAGGAGAGCGAGACGCTCTTATGTGGTGGCCGAGCTCTATTTCAGAAAATATGGCTGCTACAATTTTAAAGGACACATATATGCATTTCATAGCTTCAATGCTTTAAGATGTGATGAAAGAATTTATGGAGTCAGATGGAAGTAGGTCGAGAGACTCGAGGTAAAATCTTTGTGTTCAGCAAATAGTTTGATTCCTCAGCAATATTGCCGGTCAGGTGATCTTCCGAAGTGTTATGTATATTCGTGAGTACGTGCATTAATTTGATCTAGATTACGCCAAAATCTGCCCTAAAAGTGAGTTTGATCGTTCATTAACGTGATAGAACTGCAGTTGTCTAGACGTAGCTTTGGAGAGGATCCAGGCTTTGAATCGGCAGATAAGGTAGAGTTTGAAATCTCTGTTTTTATGGGAGAAAATTGAACTTGTGATTTTTACTATGATTTTCTAATCATTATGAACTTTTGAACTGGTGTGGGAGATTTAATATGAATATTCATACCTCTTTTATATTATTATTTTGTCATGTTACGTTTGCCATATCTTGGCTATGCATTTTACACTTTCCATTATTGTGTTTTGCATTTCATATATTTTTGGGAGTTTTCTATCATGTTTGATTCTTCCGACAGATGTCTGTGGACAGATGTCGGTGGATAGTGTGGACTGGTTTCGAATAACATGTGGTAGACTGTTTTTGACATGACTAATTATTGATTTGGGGAGTATGTGTGAGTTTGGATATTTTCAGGCTATTAGCCATAGTGAGACTTCTTTAATCAGAAGTGTTTTGCAGTTTAGAGTTTAGTTATCTAACTCGATATTTCATTTATTATGCATTTTAATCTTTGCTTTGTTTTATTCATTTCTTGTTGGGTTATTTGAATAATAAACTTATTTTTGTAGAAACTATTGCGTTTCTTTAAATGGTCCATTTAATTGATTTGGTGAGAATGAGTGCGATTCGGGTGGGTGAACTTCGGAAAACGATGAGAGAGAGAGAGAGAGGCGATACACAGAGAGAGAGAGAGAGAGGTGATACACGGTGAGAGAGAGAGAGAGAGAGAGAGAGAGAGAGAGAGAGAGAGAAAGAGGAGAAAAATAGATGTAAGTGTTGTCGTGAGCGAACGTTCATACGCCTCCGTTTCATGAATAAAGATCGTTGGAGCACGTTACGTACACTTTCAAAAAAGTGTTAATTCTGTCCTCGTTACATATATGTATGTATGTATGTATGTATGTATGTATGTATGTATGTATGTATGTATGTATGTATATTCAAACAGCGGATGCCACAGACGGATATACATCTGTAAGGAGGGAGACAAAGAATTTTTTTGCTAAAAACCGTTATTTATTCCAGACTCATTGTAATGGCTTCATTACATTATCGACGGCTGTACAAAATAAATATAAATTACACACAAATTGCAAATTACAAGTGTACCATGAATGCGAACGTAAACCATTAAGAAGGACGACTTAAAAATAAGTAGAATACCACAAAATCCCTAAAAAAGTATTTTAACAAATGTAAAAATACAGAAGACAAGCAAAGCTAAATCAACCTATTCCGTCACTATGTTAGGACTGACAAGATAGACAAGGAAGGTAGTGTGCCGGGCCGCCGGCAGAGGTTAGGCTATTTAACGAAGGGACTAGTAGTTTATTCAGCATTAATTCTTGAATTAACAGTTCATGGCTGTTGGAGACTCGCCCTAAAACTGAAAAATCTTTATTTTCGATACATATTTTACACATTTTCGATTGATTCCTAATATTAGAAAACTCGGGCTTGAAATTTTACTTTTTACTGCCTGTCCAGTAGCTCATTTCACGATGAGAGTCTATGCGCACCTTCAAAAGAAGCTTCTTGGGGGATCCAATATAAATTCCTAAATTACTATTAGGACACATAGAGCTGTACACACACACACGGAGTACATATAAGGGCATGGACTCTTTTTGCAATTGAATAATGCACCGGTGGTGCTTTAAATAGGCATTACATGGATGTTAATGGCTCCATACTTATTTTGTATGTTAAGAAGAGCTTTTTCTAAAAATCTCATCCAGTAAAAACGGAAATTTAGCCTAAAAATCCAATTTAGGAACAGTATAAATTGTAGGGTTGATAGAGAATTATTTTAAAGACCAGTTCAGAAGGGTAGCAGTTATACCTAAAATATTTGCATAAAAAGACGACCTCCTCTTGGAATAGCAGCCAATTAGAAGTTAACGTTAAAGCCCTCTTATTATTACTCTTAAAGCATCAGTTTTTTTTTTTTTCCTTTTTCTTACTTCTTGGATACTTGCACACGTGTATGATTACGACACAGTCTGAACAGGGACCCCTGCGGTCGAGCAAATGGTAACCTAGGAACCAATGAGTGCTATTATCCGTAATGAAGGAGCAAAGAAGTTTATGCCGGTTCTGCAGGCATGTGATTCCCAAATTCTCCAGTGAACTACTTGTAAAATATTTCATTAATTCAACAAGAAACTTCTTGGTGAAAAAGTGATTAATACTTTTCAGTTTTTTTCATGTTATTTCTTAATGATTTCTTGCAATTCAAGATGAATCTGATTATTCAAAAGTTTTAACCGATGATTGAGTAATACCCTTTTACACGGCACTCACCAGGACACACACACACACACACAATTCACACAAAATATATATATATATATATATATATATATTATATATATATATATATATATATATATATATATATATATATATATATATATATATATCTATATATATATATATATATATATATATATATATATATATATATATATACATATATATGTGTGTGTTATTCAAGAGGTGGAAACGTTTGCCACAGACGGATATACATCAACAAGGAGGAGACACAACGAAAGTTTTTGCTAAAAATGGTTATTTATTCCAGACACCTTGTAATGGTTTCATTACATTATCGACGACTGTTTCAAATAAATATTATAAATAACACACACATTACAGATTGGAAATTATTTTATCAATGTGAACTTAAGCCATTAAAAAGGACGACCTAAAAATAAGTAAAATGCCACAAGTTCCCTATAAAAATACCTTAACAAATTTAAAAATATAAAGACAAGGAAAATTTGAATCAGCCTATTCAGTCACTATGATAGGACTCTTTAGATAGACAAGGAAGGTACAGTGCCGGTGCCGCCAGGGGTTGCTAGATGAACACAATAATTATCCAAACTTTTAAAATCCTTAATATGGCCGAAAATGGCCACTTTGGAAAAAGTATTTGGCAAAAATGATGATTAAAGATATAAAATGATTGAATTGTGTGAATTAACGTACCAACAACTAAAGGTGCATAAATTATGCCTATATATTCGATTACATGTCATCAAAAATACTTTAAATTAAACTTAAAATACTTACAGGATAACAGAGCTGTTAAATTGACAGCATTCCTGAAAATATTGAATATCTTGTTCTTCTTTTTCTGCAGTCTGAGTCGCGACGGGTTTTGCTGTTGTGCAGTTGTAGCATTTCGCGAGCACATTTCACGGCCAAACAGATTTTTCATGGGCACAGAGTTCAAAAAATGGCCAAATTTATAGAATTTGGCCGTGAAATGGCCAATCTGGCAACCTCTTGCCGGCAGAGGTTTGGCTATTTAACGAAGGGACTAGCCATTTAATCCAGTGGTTCCCGACCTATGGTCCGCGGACCGGTGCTGGTCCGTGGTGTATGATTTGCTGGTCGGTCAAATTGCTTTGCTTGTTACTTATCATTTTATTCATAATCTAAGAAAAATAATAATCTGTCAAACTAACTTTATATATTTTTATTTCAAGCAAGTAGCTATTATAAAAAAAAATGAAATATATTGAGTGTGACTATTAATTGTATAGGCCTATAGGGCCAGGCTAACGCGCGGCTATACGACAGAATAACTACACAGAGTTGTGCAATCAACGCCCGTTAATAGTGGCGCCACGGCCACTCCCCTCCCTTCCCCCACCCGACTGGTGAGTTATATAGTAATGTTTTTGAAAGACAGAAAACCTGATTGGGCAAATGTTTCAAGATACTAACTGGGTTGCTAAGTTAGCCTATTTGAGTGACATATTTTTGTTTCTGAATCAGCTTAATTTGTCCCTACAAGGCAGGAATTCTTTAATTTTTCGAATGACAGATAGGATTGACGAGTTCAAAAAGAAATTGCCGGTCTGGCATAATAGGATCAAAAGAGTGTGTTTTGATATGTTTCCCAGTGTTGCCTCAGTTGTTGATGATCAGAGAAAGGAGTTAAATATTGAGTTTGAGGATTTTTCAACTTACTTTCCTGAAGAAGAGGATCCACGAACAGGAAATGAATGGGTTCGTAGTCCTTTCTCAAATGAGAAAAATTTTGAATTTACTGCAAGACAGTGTTCCCAAATCTTCTGGAAGATAATATGCTAGAATTGTTGTGAAATTATGCTGAATAGACCAAAAAGGTGCTAGATTTATCATTGAATTATGCTAGAATTATGCCAGATTTTAGACTAATGATCAGCTAAACATTAAAAGGCTAGTGATTAATTAAAACAGCAATAAATGTTATTTGGCATTTTAATATTGACCAATTTATATTGTAGAGTATAACAATGTTGCAAGGTAGATTTCTCACACACATTCCTCAAAATAAAAAATAAAAAAATTAATTCTTCTTAAATCCAGGTTCCAACCTACAGACTTTATTATTTCTCGAAATTAAAATAAAATTAGTGTTTTTTTTTTTTGTGGGGGGGGGAGGTGGATAGAGCCTGAAACATTTCTCAAAATAAAATGATATCTTCAGTTAAAATAAATATCTTAGCCTACTTACTGGTGCCACTGTGGATCCTTTGAACCCACTGGTTTAAGCATATCGTTTGTTGGTTCAAACTTAACTCGTCCAGTTTTCTTTATTCCCTCCTCACTTACTATCTCATTGGCCAGGGTGCTGTTTTGCAGCCTCTTTCTTTTCTCTGTCTTTTTTAAGTTTATCTTTGAAAATATTCTCTCACAGTCAGCATTTGACACAGGAATGGTTAACAGTGCTTTAGCAAGTTTGGAGACTAGTATTTCCCGTTTGACATATTTTTGACCAAAAAGTTTCAGTGTCAATGGCAGCATTCTGTGAGAGAATATCCTGTGCATCATCACTTCGCATAAGTGTCTCGTATGGCTGATGACAATTAGAGTAGCCCACATTCATTGAATAAATGCATTTAAATATTTTTTCATATTCTGATTAAGCTGGAAAGTTGGCAATCATGAAATCTGAGTTTGTCAGGAAGATTATGCTAGAATTATGCCAACCACTGCAGAATTATGCTAGAATTATGCTGAAAAGATGCTAAACACTTAATTTGAGACTGAATTATACTAGAAGCATAAAATTATGCTACATTTGGGAACACTGCTGCAAGAGGATCAGCTAATTGAGTTGTCAAATGGATTCATGCCCGTGCAGAATTTCCTGAACTAAGTGCCATGGCTTTGAAACTGTTAATGCCATTCTCTTCAACTTACCTGTGTGAGGCAGGGTTCTCGGTACTGGTCCCAATAAAGACTAGATATCGAAACAGACTGAATATAAAATCGTCACTTCGTCTTGCACTTAGTGACATTGAACCACGTCTTGAGAAGCTTGTTTCAGCAAAGCAAGCACAGAAATATCACTAATTTAGCTACCCCGGTTAAGCTAACTAATAAGTATTTTTGACTGCCTTTATATTTAGGCCCTCTTGGATTTCTGAGTCTTAAATACACCCAAGAATCGGTTAAATTATGAATTATAATAGTTTTGCACAAACATGAAATTATATAAAATTTGAATGGCAAAATATGAAGCATGATTTGGATAAGTGTATTTTCTATTGCTTATATATGAAGGCATATTTCACATTTCATCTGTTAAATATGAAATATTACATTCTGGTGTATTAATAGTTCCTTGCAATACAACCGAATACATGAATCTGTCACCATGACTCCCATTTCTATTTGCAGCATTTTTTTTTTACCACCACGGCATGCATTTGATTTGGAATTTTACTTTAATCAATTTATTTTTTATAATGTGAAACATATAATATGCGTTATGATTACATGGCATTCTCGGATAGAAACTTGAATTACTAAAAAAATAAAAAAATATGTTGAGGATATATGCATTTGTTATGCTTTTGGTCGTTTTTGATGATTATTTGGACTAATTAAATGCCAGTGTATGCCTGGACGTATGTACTGGTCCGCAGAATTTTTTGTATTCTCTTGACTGATCCGTGAAGTGGAAAAGATTAGGAACCACTGGTTTAATCAACCTAAAATAAATGGTGAGCTAAATAAGACACTAATGAGGATTAACGTAAACATCAATAGAGGGAGCTAGAGAGAAGAAATGTTGCTGTTTTTACTGAATACCCTACTATATTTAACTACCAATCTTCTGCATGTTACCCATTATCACAAAATAAATAAATAAGCATCTAAATGTTAGGCGCTTACTTTGATTTTGATTTCCTTACTTTTGCAAGTGAATCCATAGAGAAGTCTATGCATGTCTAAAAAGAAAATTAACAGTTTCACCAGATGACAGCTGTAGGTATGAAATTTTACATCATATATATATTCGCTATTCTAAACGCTAACACAGGTGGCAAGGTTGACATCACTAATAAATATCAGAGTAAAATAACAACAACAATAATTCTTACAACAACAGCGCTAGTCATGGCGTTGACAAAGATAAAATCATAATGGAAAAATATTTTTTTCCCAACAATACCCTCTCAGCTAAATGTATTGGAAGGAAAAATACTTTCTTTGTTGCTCTAACATCCTACTTATTTCAGGCCTCCTAATGTTTTAGTTACAATCGACTTTTGACAATTCTGTTGTTGATACTTTAAAAATACCTATCCAATAACACTCTAGGCATATTTCGTTAGGTTTTCACTTAAAAACTTTTGTTTTTTAAACAAAATGTCCAGATATTTTCCTATAAAAACTAAGTTTCGCTTATTTGATGTGAATAGCATGTTAAGCACCTCGTTGGAAACCAGCCCATATCGTTGCAAGAATCCTTATCCTCTCGGGAAACTAATAATCAACTTCTCACACACCTTCAAGGTCCCTTTAGTTAAAGTTGAATGAGTTGCCAAGTTACCAATTACGGCTTGATTGGCTGATGCCACAAGCTTTATTAAAGTTATTAATGTGGGGAAACTGTTATCGAAAGTAAGGAAATTTTATGAGGAGAATACAAGAAAAATAACCAGATACAGGAAATACATATAAAAATTGTAAAAGAAGCAAAAAAAAGAAGAAGAAGAATCGACAGTCGATCTCCCAGATAATTTATTATAGCAATCAATACGAAGAATTATGCCGTTTTAAAGGAAACACGTAGACTACAAGCATTCCGGTATGCAGAGTTGATAATAGATACTTTTAAAACGGAACAGAAATATATACGGTATAGTTTCTCTATACAGAGGTTTCCTAAAAGATTATTAACTATTGGATTATTATAATCACTTGTAATTATACAAGTCAGGAATTGGAGGTTAGTTACATTGTTCAAAGCTGTTAAAATGCCATGTAGTTTAAACTGGAAAGTTTGACATTATTCTTTGAAGAAGGGTGGATCTGACACACAGATGTAACTGGAATTTAGAAAAGGGAGAACAAATTAAGTATATTTAATGCAAAGCTTTTTTCAATGCATTTTAAGAGTCATTTGTTTAAAAGTAAATCACTGTTCATTTTCAATCTAACTCATTCATTACATTCATCCAAGACATCTCATAAAATAAGAAAACGTGTAAAATGTTTAGTTATATCTTGACACTAAGGGGTTGTAGGGTAAAATTTTTTCGTGTTTCTATAAAAACGTCTTATAGGAAACCATCTAAAAAACAATAGTTTAGATATTAAAAATCATGAAAACACAAACCCAGAAAGGCACCACTCCAGAATACTAGCTTTCAGAAAAACTAATTATCACGGCTGTATTTCTTACTGTTATTGCTCCACAGATATGTTAGGTCCCTCACCCACCCACCCCCCAACACATCCCCTGAATACCAAAAATCGATATCGGGATCTCCGGAATGGCAGAACTGATTTAATGAAAATTGGCAGGAATAGAGACCTTAGTGGGAAAAATTTCAATCCAGAGTTTCATCCCAATCATCAAATAGAATATTTAGAGAGTTATAAAGGGGCAAAGTCAGAATTTTTGTGTAAGACAGGTGGGTGGGATTTAATATTGACTACCATATATATATATATATATATATATATATATATATATATATATATATATATATATATATATATATATATATATATATATATATATATATATATATATATATATATATATATATATATATATATATATATATATATATATATTATATATATATATATATATATATATATATATATATATATATATATATATATATATATATATATTTATATATATATACACACATTTACATTTTACACACACACACATATATGTTATGCAGTGCACTTTTATTTGTATTGCGTTGCACCACATATGAATGGTTCCGTTTCTGTCTGTTGACTTTCACTTGATAGTAACGCAGGGGATTCGGTAAGTTAGGTTGAAATTGTCTATTAATACTTTCTACTTTTCCAGGAGGGGGTAAGAATTCACCGGGCACGGTTTTTCATAAGTTTAATCCTAACCTAAACTATTTCACACGGCCAGCCACACTGGACTTAGAAATTTCTTGATGTTAAGAGAGGAGCGAGTGACACAATCCTACCCAATTTGGTTTCTAAGTAACTCTGGCTAAAAATTGATCAGAATGAACTCTGGACCTATGTTGAATAAAACTCCGCCTCCTTGAGGACGTCTACTTTACTCTTAATGGTTCAATCTTAACTCCCACTTTTGGCAAGGACAAATCAGGTCAATTTTGCTGACCTTTTCGCTTCATAACCTATCCTCTAACTCCTCCTTCCTTTCCCACATCTTGGAGGTTTGTTATGGTTACACTTCAATTTACTTGGTCTCATGGCTCATCATTTTAAATTATAAACATCGTCTCTCTCTCTCTCTCTCTCTCTCTCTCTCTTCTTTCATAATCCCGATCAGTGAATCTCATACTTATTCACTGCATAACATCACTCGGTCACCTACCTGCATTGACTACAATGCAAGTAGATAACCAACTCAATTTGACTATAGTCAATTACTTCAATTTCAATAATTTCTAATAGTCAATTACTTCAATTTTAATAATTTCAATTAACAAGCAATAAATGCAAGAAATATTATAATGCATCATAGTGCTAACACAAACAATATAAGCATGAATTATATATCAAATACTCAAACTAAATGCAGAAAATTATGGCAAAGTAAATATATTATCAAATGCCTATTACTCTCTGGTTATCAATCATAAATTGTAAAAAATAAAAAAAAATCAATCATCAAATGTTCAAGTGCAAGTCAATGGTCAAACGCTATCACTCTCTAGGAAGGATTCTGTCCATCATGTCCTTGATTATGGTAAAACTTATTCAGTATCAATTTCTGACAATTATAAAAGAAATAAAAGCAAACAGTACCAAAAGAATGACATTTATGAATGACATAATAGGAGAAATCTCGGTCTTATATGTATGAAAGAAAGTATGAACCTCTTCTAGCTTTGTGAATGTCTCCAATTCCAGTTCTGAAAGTTGAAATTCGTTAATAACTGCAAACTGATGTACACTTTTACTGAAATTCAAACTGTATGTCGTGAAGACTGTAGGTTTGTAATACAAATTATGTAGAATGACCAATTCACAAGCAGATGAAAATGAGTGTACGTTAATGAAAACTACTTCTGTTTTGTTTGACTTACAGTCAATCTTAGCATTCAATCTGTTTGCTGAGAACACAAAAATTTCATCATCAATGATTTGAGCCTTGAAAGTTTCTGTAAACGGTATATATTTACAATGGTTCTTACCATTCTTGTTGTTTACAAGATCATCTAGGCAATAAAGAGCATTCAAGGGTTCATAGAAATTCACAATGTTACAAACATATACACCATCATTAAGCATGACACATTCCCTGAATTTATGTTCAGGAATTTCGGTCACTAGGAAAGAATCATGCTGCAAGGCAAAGTGTCGAACTGTTCCTTCTAGTACAATGGACTTATTATCTACTACCATTGGGAATGGATAGACTGACATCAATGAGTTGACGTCTGGATTGTTGAAAGGGATCACTAGTATGATTTGATTGGCTACCACTTTCACTGTGATAAGGCCATAATAGTCCACTATATTTTCTACTAGTGGCTTCAAGTGATTGTTCACAACACATTTCTGAATAATGGCTTCAATTTCACTAGGGGTTATCAGAAAAGGTGACAGCAGGTTTTACCTGCCATCATGATTGCATTGAGTAATTCCTTGTATTCCAGAAGGAAATTACTTGTTTCTATGAGCAGTTGCTCCATCATTTCTGTTTGATGGATTTTAGCAATTTCTGATGAAACATTATGGAGGGCACTATTCACAAATTCTTTCAGCACTGTGATCATTTTCTGATTTTGATTGACATTTCCTATTACTTTATTATAGACAGTGCCCTGCTCAGAAGCCCAATTTTCAAGTTGTGCCACTCTTTCCTTTAGCCTTTCAACATTACCATCGGTCGCCACTCCAAAGAGATTGTGTAAAGCGACGCCTATAAAGGGTATGAGTGATCGCTTTACTACTTTCCTTGGCATAACACTATCGATGTCCCTCTGCAACTTGGAGAGCATGTCGTACAAATTTCTATCTTGGACACTTTGTAATCCTGCCTGTATCTGATTGCTCAGCTGGACTAACTGCTCTCTCTGATCGATAATGGAGTCCGTCTGGATCTTAACAATGGCTAGGTCCTGTATCATCTTAACCTTGCCATGTTCCTTGATGATGGCTCCCTTCCTTAGTTGTACGAGTGAGTTCACAATTTGACTCACTGCCAACCACCATACAATCCATTTGCTGAAATAATGTTATCAAGCAGTAAAAATCTTATCAACTACATTTGTTTACCATTGCACTTGCCATTACCTTCTTCTCAAATTATACCTTGGGGTCATTGAAGATTCTATTTTATTATCTATCTTATCTTTATTGGACAAATCTTTTAACTGGGTAGACGACCAAGGTTCTGAATGAACTACTTTAATGTGGTTCCAATGTACAATGGATTCTTTCAAGGTAATTTCATGCATTAACTTGAATTTATTCAACTTCAAAACTTCTAAAACTCTATATGGACCTCGAAATTTTGGTGATACTTTACTATTAGCCCCTTCAAGAACATGATTGAGTACATAAACTTGTTGTCCTACCTTTAACGAGGGTATGGTGGATCTGTTATTGTAATGCTTACTAGATTTTTAATGTAACTCCTTTAATCTAGCCCTGGTGACTTTAACGGTCTCGTATGTACATCTTGTCTTCCAAGCAATATAGTCCTCGTAGTTGTACGTACGTCTGGGTGGTGCGGCATCATCCAAAAGTGAATTTGGCATTCTCTTTTGGTAGCCATACAATAGGAAATGAGGAGTTTCTCCTATTGATTCATTTACTGTGTTGTTTAGAGTAAATTGTATGTCTTCGAGAGTCAAGTCCCAGTCTTCAGTGCTAGGGGTTACCAATGTTTTCAGAACATCCTTTATCTTGCGATTTGTTCTTTCTACTGCTCCATTTGAGCTTGGCTTATATGCTGTTATTTGACATTTCTGTATTTCATAAAAGTCACACAAATTTCGTTAGAATGTCACTAGTAAATTCAGCAGCATTGTCTGAGAGCAAAACTTGAGGACATGAATGTCTGGTTATAATTCTAGACTTAAAGGCTTCTGCCACCGTTGATGCTTCTCTGTTTCTAGTTGGAACAATTTCTACGTATCTGGTCAAATAGTCAATGAAAACTAAAATCTGTTTATTTCCTCTGATGGTGTTCGGGAATGGACCTAAGAAATCCATTGTGACTACTTGAAAGGATTTAATTCTGAAGGATACATTTCAGAGGAGCCTTGACGTTGACATTCCCCTTATGTATATTACATAGGGTACAATTCTGAACAAATCGAGTAGCATCTTCACTACATCGAGGCCAAAAATAGTTTCTAGTGATTGTTCTACATGTTTTCTTAATTCCAGGATGTCCTGATAACTTGTATGAATGGGTTAGTTCTAAAACGTCTTGTATTAGTGTATTAGGAATGTACAAACGTGAACAAGCATTTGGTTCGTCTGAAGTCTTGTACAATAACCCATCTATCAATTGAAACTCTGAATTTTTCTCACCTTGCAAGAGGTTACCAATTACTTCCCTTATTCTAGAATCCTTTTGTTGTTCCTGACGAACTTTGTCTAAATCTAAGTCTGTGATTTGACAACTGAAGGCGAAATTATGAGTGGTAATTTGTTTCTCGTTCTCTTCTTGTGATCTAGATAAGGCGTCAGCTAATGTGTTATATCTACCAGGTATGTATCTAAATTCTGGGGCAAATTCTAATACGCTAACGAACCATCTATTGAACTTCATATTATTGGTAAAAGCCCTTTTCTTGAAAAGATCACAAATGGGTTTATGATCTGTAAGAACATTAATTTTATGTCCTAGCAAAATGTGTCTAAATTTCTGTAATCCCCAGACTAATGCCAAACATTCCCTTTCTGTTGTACTGTAATTTCTTTCAGCTGCATTCAAAACTCTACTGGCATAGTATACAGTCCTCATCCTTGTTTTATCCTTTTTGCATCAAGACGGCACCTAGTCCTGTACTTGAAGCATCACAGGCTAAGTAGAATTCCTTCTCGAAGTCTGGATAAACTAGGATAGGATCTGTTATCAACATATCCTTTAGTGTTTTGAACGCTGCTTCCTGTTCATCTTTCCACTCATAGTTAGCATCTTTCCTAGTTAACTCAGTTAATGGTTTTGCTATGGTAGCAAATCCCTTTATGAAAGGTCGATAATACCCTACCATACCTAGGAATCTTCTTAGTGCCTTCAAATTTCTTGGGGCTGGATAGTCTACAATAGCCTTAATCTTTCCTTCTTGCATTTTCAAACCATGTTCACTGATAACATGTCCTAGATATTCTAGAGATTTCTTCAGAAACTGACATTTCTTAATTTTTACCTTTAAACCGGCCTTTCTGAGCCTATCTAATACTAATTCTATTGTCTTGAAATGACTCTCTACATCCTTACTAGCAATTATTACATCATCAAGATAAACCGATACGTCTTCAACATCTCCCAAGATTTGCAGCATTAAATGTACAAACGTTAAAGGAGCTGAAGTAAGACCAAACGGCATTACCTCAAATTGCAAATGTTCTTTGTGAGTACTGAATGCCGTGAGATGCTTGGATTCTTCATCGAGAGGAACTTGCCAATATCCACTCAGTAAATCGAGGCTAGAAAAACCTTGGCACCTCCTAATTGAGCTAGCATGTCATTAATGACTGGCATTGGCATTCAATCAGGGATGGTGTGGGAATTCAATTTCAGTAATCAATTACCATCCTCCATGTACCGTCTTTCTTTGGAACTAGCAGTAAAGGTGAATTATAAGGTGACTTAGAAGGTATTACAACTCCATCTTCCTTCATCTCTTCAACCATCTCGTCTACAATGGGTCTTTGACTTATTGGAAGTTTGTAGTTAGGTATATAAAAGGTCTAGCACCATCTTCTATGACTATTTTGTGCTGCAGGACATCTGTCCTTCCTAACTTATCTCCTGTTACTGCTACAACACTCCTATATTTCTCTAATATCTGTATTAACCTGTCCCTACAATGAGGAAAATCTGTATTATTTACTTCCCCTTCTAATTTAACTCTTGTGTCAGCTACAGAGACAAATGCTTTTTCACTTAGGGTTAGTAAAGGGTTAGTAATCACAATTCCCTTACAGAATTCTATGCCGGCATGCAATTCTAGTCTCTTGTCAGAATAATTATACACATAAGTCATTACAATTTCCACCATTAAGTCTTACTAGGGAATTGTCCATTTTCACAAAGTCTGGTAAGTCTTCATTAACTAATAACACATCTGTATCACCTAGGTTTTTATCTGTTACAATTCTAAGACAAACCTTTGTCAGACCTTGTGGATGCAGTATAACGCTATTGTTTAATTTGAGTTTTACAAGATTATCATCGGCAGTACTAACTAAGCAGATCTCTTCTGCATTCTGTGCATCGGCAGTGTAACAGACATCAGTATCATCTGAACTTTCATCTTGTGGTATCACAGAACCTATCTCTGTCATTTTCAGGTTGCCTAACAGCAACACCTCATTGAGATACTTCTCTTCCGTATCTTCTCTTATTATAAAGTGACTACAATCTATTAGCGTGTCAGGATCGTCAGGTTGGGAAAAAGAACAAAGTTCTTCAGAGGTATCTACTTATCGTGCACTTGAGTTATCAGGTTCATACCTGCTATCTGAGAATTCCTCCTGAGTGGCTTCTAGGCTTTTAAAAGTAGTTTGTCTATCTTCTCCTATTTCTTCTATCATTGAATTTCTACACACTGTCCTACCCGGGTTAGCATTAAATTCTATTTCTATCTGTTGGATGTCTACTTCTTCAGATGAGGCTGTCTCAGGTAAAGTGATCAAGTTTATCTGAAACTGTTCCTCTTCTTCAAGAGAGCAAACATTTCCTCTATCAATTTCCTTGATAGTTATTCTTCCATTGCTACAATCTAGTGCAATTCCACATCTTTTCATAGCCTGGAAGGAAAATAGAGCTTGAGCTGGAAAATATTTCTCTTCCAACACCACAAACTCTTCCCTGTATTTCTTATTTAGAATTTCTATCTCTAAATTGACATTGCCTATAGCCCTTATTTGTTTTCCAGCGATCCCCTTTATGGTCCTATAGGATTCTCTCATTTGGGAAAGCTCACAACCTATATGTTTTGTTAAAGTGCCTTTATCTATGATACTTACAGTACTGCCTGTATCCAACAATATGGAACTCAGTACACCTTCTAAGTGTACTTGTATGATAGGCAACTCTTCCTGACACGTATTAAAATTCTTTACAGAAAACACTATTTCATTACTTCGAGTAATGTCTGTTGGGGACACATCCTTATTCACTGTCACTATTTCTTTCTGTAAGGATGGACCTTTCTGCTGCACTCTCTGTGATTGTCACTGAGAATCCCCTTGATTTGGGTTACTGGGGGAGGTATTCTGATTATTAGGCTGAGTACTTTGGTTATTTTGAGACCCCTGAGAATTTCCCTGTTTGTTGTACCAACAGTTTTGGATCAAATGTCCTGTCTTATTGCAATTCAGAACACCATTTGTTTCTTCTACAATTCTGTGTTGTATGGTTGTTATAACCACAATTTCCACAACTTTGTCTCTGCCTATTGAACTGTGGCCTATTATTCCCTGAATTTTGGCCTTGACTAGCTCCCCTCTGTCCAGGAGTCCTGTTATTTCCACTGTTATTTCCATTAGTTCCAGTGGTATTCCCATTGTTACCTCTATTTGGCGGCCTACCTTGATTGTTTCTATTTGATTGATTAAATCTCTATTGTTGTTCCCACCATTTCTATCAAACGAATTTCTATTTCCCTGATACCTAGACCTAGCTTGCCCTGATTGGTTTCTATTGGACTGATTGCTATTATTTCTTGGGTTTCCACTAGCTACGGTTCCCGTAAAATCTGCACTACTACTTGATGAATTCTGTTTTACTTTCCTTTCTATGTACATCAAAGTTTGTACAATTCCATCATTTGGCTTCCTATCACAGTACTTCTTTAAGGCTACTCTTTCTTCCTTACCCAAAGCATCGTAGATTGGTCCTAAGGACATATATCTAAGTACCTTGGATATACTAGCTAAATCTGTTTCATCATCATCAAATTCATCCTTCCTTCCAACAACAATTCCTACAGCTTTCATATCTGTCGTCACTCTATCTATAGCTTCTTCTACTCTAGTGGCTAAAACTAAGTGATTACCCTCATATTTCTGATGATGGAAAGTTCCTATGTTATACCATGGATCTTTCTGTGCTTCTGGTTGCCAAAACTGTAAGCACTGTTTCTTGAATTCGTTAAACAGAGTAATATTCCTAAAAAGTACTGAATGAAGAACTGTATGTGCATCACCATGTTCCATACTAACATACAAGAGTGCTTCATCTATTTTCTTTCTCTCATCTGTGATACCAGCAGCTGAAATTCTGCTTTCTGTGTCTGCTATCCATCGATTTACACCATATTCTTCTAATCTACTTTTATCTACATTACTTGGGTCTACCGTTCCACAAAATCTAGTGGCTTGGGTTATTACGGCGGCTTGCGCCATGTTGGGATTTCTAGGTACAATGGAAGTTATTGGGTTAGTGGTTACAACTGAAGGGTTAGGCGCACTCGGTAAACTAAGTGGGGGACCTTGACTACGAGAACGTCTGGGTCTAGTATTACTAGGATCAATTGGTCTAGAAAGTCGTTCAGGTACAGGTCTTAGGTTATATGGAGTCTGGTCTTCGCTTCTTGTCTGTTGCAGTCGGGAGATAACTTCGTCCAAAGTGTTATTCATATTAATTCATAAAATATTCAATGATTCCAAGAATGAAAAATTGAAAAAAAAAAAAATTTGAGAATCAGGTACTTACTTCAATTGCATGTTTGCTGAGTTGACTGTATCCCTCTATACAAAAAATTCAAATTTTTCCTAACTCATTCCTTCATAGGACTCTCTCACAATCTGAAAAAGTCTGATATTAGTATTTATGTATACAATTGTTTGGGTTCCACTGCAAAATGCTGCGCCAAGTGTTTAACAATAAAATTTATTATGATAGAATTATTTAAACAGAATTGTCTCTATCACCAAGTGAACGAAAATTTCTATTTCGTAAAAAAAATTACTAAATATGAAAAAAAAAATTATTTCCTTCGTACAACAATAAGGAAATATTATTCAGAATATTATTCAAAAGAAAAATAATTTACTTAAATTATTTATGTTTAAAAAAATTATTTGCGCACTGCAGGGAAAAAATAATTATATAAAATTTCACAAAAAAAAATTTAATTCACAGAGAAAAAATTTCTCTTGATAATTCCCCGATACTAGGAATGAATGTTTACTATTCAATTAGCTTCGTGTCGCCTTGCACTTGAAGATCGCGCTGATTGCACTTGAGCGCAATTTGTCGTTAGCATCCAGCGATAATTCGGCACAGCTCGGCCGACTTCCAGTCCGTACTTGCTGAATTTGGCGAAGAAAAAATTTGGAATCCTTCCAAATTGTTGATTGAAAAACGTCACTTCCCTTTCGAGAGGCGGTTATCAACGCGTTGACTTCTAAACTTTATCGCCGTTCCGAATTCTTCACTATCTTTCGTCGCCGTCTTCCGCTCTCATTCGTCGCCGTCGTCGTCACTGCTCTGCTACCGCTACTTTTCGCTAAGTCTCCTTTTAGCGACCAAAAATTTTAAATTTCGTGTATTTAAGTCCGTAGACGATAGAAAAGTTCACTGAACTGACGTAGATATTAGCGACTTTCATACGTCCGCCAACACAGTTTGTTTTCGTCTTCTCCGCTTCTGCGATCGGCGTAGTATAGGGGCGAGTTGCTGATTCTTTCGTAAATTTCGTTTTCTTATAAAAATCACCGCTGTTCTATGCCGTGATTATTACTATTGTTCTTATTATGGTCATATATAATTATTAAACTGAATTTCTGGTTGATCTTATGCGAATGTTCGGAAGTTTCAAACTAGGCAGAGATTTACCGCTGTCAATTTTCATTCCGATCGACGCAAAAAGATTCACTGCTTCTTGGAATATTTCGTTCTGCTTCGTTTCCCTTCTGCTACAGTGTTGATGTTGTATTGGTGTTTCTAGTGCTGAAGACCGTCTTGAGATTATTTGCGCTGTTAAATTGAGAGTTAGTTTTAGCGCCGTCACTGCTCACTCTCTGTAAATTTCTCTAGGGCCGTGAACTTTAATGTTTTTCAAATGTGCGCTGGGCGAAATCCTCCGAAACTGCCACCATTTTATTTGTTATGCGGTGCACTTTTATTTGTATTGCATTGCACCACATATGAATGACCGTTTCTGTCTGTTGACTTTCACTTGATAGTAACGCAGGGGACTCAGTAAGTTAGGTTGAAATTGTCTATTAATATTTTTCTACTTTTCAGGAGGGGGTAAGAATTCACCGGGCACGGTTTTTCATAAGTTTAATCTTAACACTAAACTATTTCACATGGCCAGCCACACTGGACTTAGAAATTTCTTGATGTTAAGAGAGGAGCGAGTGACACAATCCTACCCAATTTGGTTTTCAAGTAACTCTGGCTAAAAATTGATCAGAATGAACTCTGGACCTATGTTGAATAAAACTCCGCCTCCTTGAGGACGTCTACTTTACTCTTAATGGTTCAATCTTAACTCCCACTTTTGGCAAGGACAAATCAGGTCAATTTTGCTGACCTTTTCTCTTCATAACCTATCCTCTAACTCCTCCTTCCTTTCCCACATCTTGGAGGTTTGTTATGGTTACACTTCAATTTACTTGGTCTCATGGCTCATCATTTTAAACTATCAACATCGTCTCTCTCTCTCTCTCTCTCTTTCATAATCCCAATCAGTGAATCTCATACTTATTCACTGCATAATATATATATATATATATATATATATATATATATATAATATATATATATATATATATATATATATATATATATATATATATATATATATATATATATATATATATATATATATATATATAATATATATAATTCAACATTGATGAGGCTATCCTCAAAAGTACAAAACCAGGCGGCGTGAATAGACAGCATGAAACATAATTCACTTTATTCCTTATACAGCGACGTTTCGAGACCAATGTCTCATCATCCAGGCTAAAATCAAAGATAAAAACTGATAAGCAATACAGCATAACAAATTATTTTTGTTGACACGCAAAACATTGAATAAAGTAAGGCAAAGTAAGATACATCGCTGAAATAAAAATTACGCTACAAGAAGAGAAACATATTTAAAGTTAAGAGTAGTTAAAAACACCTTGTCTCAATAAGTTCAGTTGCTGTATGAAAAATGCATAAAAAAATAAAAAGAATAAATATAAATGGTTTAGGCTATTTACAAGGGAACAGATGAAGAGTGGTTGTTTAAGGTGGAAACTAGTTTCTTTATAGCTAGAGATTCTAATATTGGAAGGTGGTGCTCATATGGGCTTAAATAAATAATATTTTGAAATCCTTATAATTTATATTATTTTTGCAAAATTTCCCATGATTCCTAATGTTAGATAGTTCTGGGTTGGATAGTTTACACCCTGTAAAAAATAATGCCCATATGTGCATCACATCTCACCTTAAATAAAAAATGTGTTGCCAAAATAAAAATGCCTGTTGCATCGGCAGCAATAAATAAATAAGACATACACCGGACTGCATTAAGGAAGTAATCTCTCTTTATGATGCAACATAAATAAATAATAGTCCTAGGGTTCATTAAGACAAACTATCAACGGCCGGAAAATAATTAAATTAAAATTCTCCTTAAGTGATAAATAAAAAAAATCGAAAATCATGCACAAATGGAAATCGTATATAGAGCTTAAGTTTATGGGCCAAATTATTTGCTGCTGGAGGATGAAATGAAAAATCTTTGATTTTAGCCTGGATGATGATACATTGGTCTCGAAAAATCGCTGTAAATAAAAATAAAATGAATCATGTTTCATGCTGTCTACTTCCACGCCGCCTGGTTTTATATATATATATATATATATATATATATATATATATATATATATATATATATATATATATATATATAAATATAAATATATATATATATAAATATATAAAATAGGTCTCAACCTTTTAATCAAAATATTCCTTATAATCGGACCGAACACAGAACTCTGGAAAAAAACAAATCACTAAATAAATAAACTCTTGCAAAAATCACAGACAAATAAATCAAGTACTTGATAATAAATAAATTTACCTTAAAAGGCTGCACACCTTTACATAACAGCTGTTTTTAAATGAAGTCCCAACATAAAAATGGCTCAGCTGAATAGCAGCCAGAAAATTTTATGACCTAAAGACTTGTTGTTAACCCCTTTGATTTAAAAATGTGCTTATATATCCAGTATGCATATACTAAATATATGTTACTCTATGAATACAGTCAATAAGTTCGTTAAATCTATGAATACAAATAAAAGTTCGTTACTCTATGAATACATTGGTGAGTTCGTTACTCTATGAATACAGCAGCGAAATCCTTACTCTATGAATACAGGCACTGAAATCGTTACTGAGTTCGTTATCATTAATTTGATATGCCTTTGTATGAAAAATTGTAAATTCAAATAAATTTCAATGGTAATTTTATGAACAAATATTTAAATATGTCTATGGGGAAGCCTCTTTCGCCACTTTTGTCTAATATTTACATAGAATTCTTTGTGTCTAGACTTATTCAAGAAATATCTTCTCTAAAAAAATTTGGGTTAGATAAATAGTCGATTGTTTTTGTATTGTTAAAGAAAATGTCAATATTCTGATTTCTTGCAAACAATTAATAATCTTGTACCATCCATAAAATTCACAATAGAATATGAAGAAAATAATTGTATACGATTTCTGGGTATCTTAGTTATTAGAAATAACACCAATTTTTTTTTAAGTATAGAGGAAACCCAGAATAATTTGTCATATATTAATTTTTACTCTAACCATGCTAAATAAATTAAGGCGCCAACCCTTTTCCAGCATGTATCTTAGAGCTCTTAGAATTTGTAGTCCTGAATTTTTGGAAGAGGAGTTTAAAATTATTGATAAAATAGGGGATTCATTATGTTACCCTCCATATCTTTTTAGAACTTTGTAAAAAAAGCAAAAAAACATATTACACTCCAACCAGTGTTAACAACAAAACTTGAGAATACTCTCTGTTTACTATTTCATCCTAATTTCATTCCCGCAATGCCCATTTTAAAACTATTGATATTAACTTAGTATTTGAATATAATATTATTTTGAGAAATAAAATAATTAAATAATAGCCAATTAATTCAAATAAATATTGTATACAGTATTCCTTGTAAAATAATGTAATAAGATTTATATTGGTCAAACATCAAAAGAAATAAAAGTAAGAAGCTCCCAACACAAAAATGCCATTTCAAGAGGCTTATCAAATAATGGCATTGTGGATCATTGGCTTAAGACAGGCCATGGGGTGAACTGGGATAAATCAACGGTTATCTACAAGGTCAACGACCACCAGAAAAGAAATCTGCTAAAGTCAAACCATTTTATGAGCGGACTCCAAGACCATTTCCAGCGCTGCCAATTCTCCTTAATCCGGCTGCCTTCGCTTCACTAAGAGAAGGGAAGAAAAATGACAAACTTGGCGATCTGGCAAACTTGCTGCCACTTCTTCAATTGGGTCAGATCACTGAGACCGGGGTCAAATCGTAAAAAATGGGTCGAGATAATCTTTCGTATTCATTGTCTCGCAAAGCAAGCTTCCGTAAACACCATGGAAGTTCCCCACGCCGTAAATTCGTCCTGAAGAACGCGAAATGGCATACAATGTGTACCAGTTTTTAAATAGGGAAAAGAAAATGGAATTTCAAAGTTTGGCATCAATCAAGCAGTCAAGCGTGCCGCAGATGCAACGAAGATATCAAAAACTACTTTGCATCAGATTTAAGGAAGCTAAAGAAACGGAAGAAGAATTTGGAGAACTGGTTTTTAGGGAAAAGAAAAGGAAAAGATCAAAAACCGTAACAAATGTGGACGGTTTCGATCGATGCGTTATACAGCGAACTGTATTGGCTTTTTATGCAAGGAAAGAAATTCCTGACGATAGACAAAAATTTTACAACAAGTGAAGGAAAATATTGGGTTTAAAAATAAAATGCAAATAATCATTTCGTAAAGTGCTGCATGAAATTGGTTTCCAATACAAAAAAATGAGTGCTAGAAAATTTCTAATGGAAAGAAGTGACATAACAAGTGCAAGAACAAAATTTTTAAATAAAATAAAAAATTTAAATGAGAAGGGAGGAAACTCTTATATATATTTAGATGAAACCTGGGTAAACCAAATTATAAGTGGATAAGTGTTGGCAAGATCAATTTTCCGAACATAACAGACATAAGACCAAAAACAAAAAATAAGCAAACTTAATAAATCCTGCATGCTGGCTCAAATTCAGGCTTTGTTCCGAATGCAGAAATGGTATTCCAGACTAAAAACGATGATGGATAATTACCATAACCAGATGAATAAATAAAAAAAATTCAAAACTGGTTCATTACAAAACTCCTTACAACATACCACCAGCCTCCGTAATTATTATGGACAATAAGTCGTATCACTCAATGCAAATTGATAGACCTCCAACAATATCAAGTAGAAAAGCGATATGCGAGACTAAATAATTGGGTAAAAAAAAAATATAAATCCACTGATTACCTTACCAAATGTAATTATTTGAAATTGTAAAATCAATAAAAAACTCACGTGCTCCCAAATACATAATTGATGACATAAATTCAGAATGGACACCAGATTTTGCGGTTACCACCTTATCATTGCCGCTATAAATAAATTGAGTTGATCTGGGCTTAGGTGAAAAAAATATGTTGCTTCAAAAAAAATTTCAAAATGAAAGACTTGAAGGTACTTTTGCATGAAAAAAAATAAATGTAAGTACAGAAAATTGGAGAAAAGCTGTAAATCATGTAGAAAAAATTTAAGATATTAAAAATGATGTATGTATTAATGAATTTATTGAATCATTTATAATTGATATAACTTCATCTGACGAAGAATCACCATAGTTATGGATAAGATTGAACTGTCCACCTATAAATGCCTTCCAAAAAATAAATGTCTACTCATGTATTGTTTGCTAAATAAAAAGTCCTAAATTGCATACAGTAAAATGAAATGTATTGTAAAACAATATAATTGGTGATTTCTGTTCTATTAGGTTTAGTTAATAGAATTTTGTACAGATTCCTGTCTTTTAATCATAAAAAATCATATCACAATCATTCCAGAAACAAATAAATGGTGAACTGGTCTATTGATAAAGTCAAATAACTGCCTGACAAATAACATCCAAATGCATGATAGAAAAATAAATCTATATCCAATCAGAATTGGTTTTAAAAAATTTTTATAAGAGATGATTTTGTTCTCCGCTTTGGCTACAAATAAATATTTCAAAATTCCTGTCGCCATGTGGCTAAAAACAAAAATAACAAAAAACAATTTAGAGGACAGTAAATAAATTAAAGGATTATATACTTTGACCATTCAAATCTGCTTTAACGAGGGATTGAAACTAAAATAAATTTCTCTTTATCGTAGTCTGCCCATAGATTAAAGAGGTCAAACCAGGAGTGGATTAAAATGGTCAGAAGGATCTGGCAATGTCGCAAATGGGCTCGGAGTCCGCTCATAAATTGGTTATAGTTTTTAGTTTTATAGTATTTCTTTTGTGTGGTCTCAGGTTGAGTTTGTGACAGCTCGATCCGGGATTATCCTGGATTAACTTTCTGTTTAATAAATTTGACAACTGACCATCTGGGATTCTTGTTCTTTTTGTTTAATTTGTAAAATTCTTTATATTTTTGTCTCATTCGTAAAAAAATGCGTCAATAAACGTGAAATAAATGGTACTACTGAACTTCTGCCTGTCTTTTCTATAAATATTCAATTATACACTGAAGTCAATGCATCTACTGTGATTTTTAAATAAAATATATATATATATATATATATATATATATAAATATATATATATATATAAATATATATATATATATATATATATATATATATAATAACACATAAATAAAAAAAATATAACAGAAAAATTAAAAATAAAAAAATAAACTCTCAGATAAAAAAAATGCAACAGTTCAAGATTGCATCAAAATAAAGAGAAAGAAACTGAGAAGAAAAAATAACGTTAGCTTTTCCCCATCAAACAGGAAAATAAATGGCTCAGTCAACTAAATAAATGTCATATCAGCCAATAAAAATAAAAGAAAGATGAAGAATAGAAAAAGCAATAAAAAAAAACTCGCCCTTTCAAAAGGAAAAATTATAAAAATAAGTCAAAAATAAATAACCTGTTCCTGGTTTCGTGGCGACAAAATAGGAAATTCTCATTGAATATCCTTTGTTTCAAAAGTCAATCATGTCCATAACTCTATTGAAAAAATTTTCTTTCTAATAAAAAGTGAAACAGAAAATAAAAATAAATGTTATAATAAAGAGAGAAGATAAAATAAATAAATTATGTCGAATAAGAGAGAGAGAATAAGTATTAAGGAAAATAAAAAGAAATGATAAAATTCATCAGATAAAAACTGAAATAGTTCCCGATTGCATCAAAATAAAGAGCAGCGCTGAATGACCTCATAGGTCCGAGCAATTGGACTTTGGCCTAAATTTTATATTCTATTCTATTTCATCAAAATAAACGGAGAGAGAGAGAGAGATTGAGAGTGAGATAAAATGTTTATTAAAAAATAAATTTGGAATTCATCTGATAAAAACTCAAATCTTTGTTGTTGCATCAAACAAATGAAGATTGAGAGAGTGAATAAGAGACCCCCAAATCAAAGATTCTTTAGATACTGAACAATAGAAGAAAAATTAAAGGAAATAATGAAATTCATCTGATAAAAAAATGAAATAGTTCCCTCTTGCATCAAGAGAGAGAGAGAGAGATTCACTGAACTCAGATAAACAATAAAAAAATAAAAGGAAATAATAAAATTTCTCTGATAAAAACTGAAATAATTTGAGATTGCATGAAAAGAGATTGAAAGAGAGAGATGTAAATAGAGAGAGATCTCAATAAAAATAATCACTGATCTGATAAAAACTAATATAGTTGAGGATTGCATCAAAATAGAGAGAGAGAGAGAAATTAAAGGAAATAATGGAATTCATCTGATAAAAACTCAAATAGAGGTTGCATCAAACCGATAAGAGAGAGAAAGAGAGACATTGTTCAAGTGCCGTGAGAGAGAGATTCTATCTCCTGTACAATGAAGTTAAAGGAAATGATGAAATTCATCTGATAAAAAATGAAATAGTTCCCGATTGCAAAAAGTGAGAGAGGGAGAGAGTTTGAGACTAAATTAAAGGAAATAATAAAAAATGCTCTGATAAAAACTGAAATAATTTGAATTGCATCAAGAGCTCAGATAGAATTAATTTTAGAGGTTAAAGGATAAAACTTCATCTTTCAAAATCTGCAATTGCATAATTAAGGGCTTGCAGACAGAGACCTAACGAGATCAGCTATCCCCATAGAGAGAACATTTAGAGATTAAAGGAAATAATGGCCCGTCATCTGATAAAAACTCAAATAGAGGTTGCATCAAACGAATGATTAAAATGAGATAGAGACATTTCTGAGAGAATAGAGAATGAAGTTAAAAAATAATCAAATTCATCTGATAAAAATGATATAGTTCCTGATTGCATCAAGAGAGCATAAAGAGATTAATAGAGAATAGAGAGAGATCGTTAAGTATAAATAATGAAATTCATACTGATAAAAAAATGAATGATATAGTTCCTGATTGCATCAAGAGAGATGAGAGAGAGAGAATTGAGATATAGAAAAATTAAAGTCTAAATAATAAAATTTCTCTGATAAAAACTGAAATAATGTGAGTTGCATCAAAAGAGTTTCAGAGAGAGAGAGAAGAGGAAAGAGAAATGTGTTTTCTGCATTTCAACATAAACTTCATCTGATAAAAACTAATATAGTTGAGGATTGCATCAAAATAGAAAGAGGGAGAGATCAACTATGAGAGAGAGAGAGAGAGAATGTATTTTCTTGACTTCGAGGGGAAAAGACTAAACGAAAGAGCATCAAAGGGTTCCTGGGAATGTTTCTGACAAATGGAGGAAGAAGGAAAATTGGGAATGTTTGAGGCTTCAGGCGAAATTAAGCGATGGATTAGTCTCTTGAAGGAGTAAATATTGTGCTTCGTGAAAGAATTGTTTCTTGGGTACCCAGTGAACTATATAGGACCCCTGAACAACATCTTTCATTAGTACTATGGATTTTAACATTAGGGTATATGTATATATATATATATATATATATATATATATATATATATATATATATATATATATATATATATATATACTATATATATATATATATATATATTCATATATATATATATATATATATATATGAAGCCCCAGAAGAAATTGGTCAACTGGTTGAGCTAGTACACCTTTCAAGGCAAATAAGAAACCAGCCAAGTGTCCCTCTCAACTGGGAGAGGAAAGTCAGGATAGATTGAGATATTAAATTATAAAATACCCAGAAGGAAAAACTTAGTAAAGAAAAGGGCGCTTTCCTGTTAATCCACCAAGGAACATTTGCTTTCATATCAACCTGTTCTACACAATTTCGAAAAAACGGGAAGTGAAAAAAAAAAGAGGAAAAAAGCCAGTTTATACCCTCAAGCAAGGGAACTCAAACCCAAGACCATGGAAGACCATGGTAAGTTGCCTAGAGCACAGTCCAAGGATGGATAACAAGAGCTGCTTTCAGAG
Source organism: Macrobrachium rosenbergii (assembly GCF_040412425.1). NCBI lineage: Eukaryota > Metazoa > Arthropoda > Malacostraca > Decapoda > Palaemonidae > Macrobrachium > Macrobrachium rosenbergii. The sequence continues at coordinate 13,512,566 of NC_089741.1, read as the reverse complement.
TAATCTTCTCTTATAAAGGTGTGCTTTGAAGAAGTAGAAAGAAATGTGCCACGTTTTCAGTATTCAAAAACTTTTTTGCGCAATTATTGGCTATGAATCTTTTCGGATCAGTGTTATTGTTTATAAAAGGAGTCCAAAACTTTGGAAATGCTGTTAAAATTGTTTTTGGAGGACTAACTAGCAATCTATATGGAAAGGCCAATACGGCTAAGTCTGCTCTCAGGAACTCGAACAACCACATTGAAATTGATGACACCATTCGGAAGGAAGACTTTCACATCTAAAAGAACGAGGATTTAGAGAAGGAGTTAAGGAAAGAGTGGTTCTGTGCTGAAGCGCTTCGAAAAGTTCTTGTTGATGCTCAGGAAATGATAAAGAAAATTTGAAGCAAAAATAACAACCTTTTCTCGAATAACGAATGCCAAAAGAAGAAAAATGAGGAATGGGAGGATGATATGGTTAAGAAAGAGAAGGATATCGAACCAATGAAGGACTTCCTCGCTCGCCAAGACACAGAACTTAAAAAAAAAAAAAAAAAAAAAACAGTCGAACTGGAAGATGAAAAAAATGTGAATGAGGTCTGCATCGCCTATCCCGAGGAAAAGATGAAGGCCCATGAAGCGGAGAGAAAGAAGAAGAGGAAAGAGTTGGCAGGACACCCGTGAGCCTCACACGAAGAGGTTCATGTTCCTCAAGCACTCTTAACAATAGTCTTGGAAAAGAGGTCCAGGGGGATAATTTAAGTGTCCAGTCGATGGTTCAGAAGCCGGACGATCGAAATCAATTACTCCAGTGGGACTTGGCTGAGAAGGAACCGCAAACTGTCTCATCGAAGGAAAAACTCAGCGATGAAAGAGGGAAAATTGGGTTCGTTCGAGAAGAGGCCCAAGAGAAGAAGAAGTTCTCTGCCAAACTGGGAGTTGGAAGGAAAATGCGGAGGAAGTCCATGCAAAGAAGAAACAGTAATAATAATAATTATGGGGGATTTAGGTCCCATCCTTGAAGTTCTTGGGCCCTCTCCAGGCCCACTTCGTCAGCATGGCAGGATATCTGCCTTCCTCCAAGGGAGCAGCCTCTGGGTCGGACCCTTCCCTTCAAGGCTGCCCTCACGAAGAATGGCGAGCCTTGGGGGCTTTTGGGCCTCACCCTTGAAGTTCTTGGGCCCTCTCCAGGCCCACTTCCTCAGCATGGCAGGATACCTGCCTTCCCCCAAGGAAACAGCCTCTGGGTTGGACCCTTCCCTTCAAGGCTACCCTCAAGAGAATGGCGAGCCTTGGGGGCTTTTGGGCCTCATCCTTGAAGTTCTTGGGCCCTCTCCAGACCTGCTTCCCCAGCCTGGCAGGATACCTGCCTTCCTCCGAGGAAGCAGTCTCTGGGTCGGACCCTTCCCTTCAAGGCTGCCCTCAAGAGACTGGTGAGCCTTGGGGCCTTATGGGCCTCAACCTTGAAGTTCTTGGGCCCTCTCCAGGCCCGCTTTTCCAGCCTGGCAGGATACCTGCCTTCCTCCGAGGAAGCAGCCTCTGGGTTGGACCTTTCCCATCAAGGCTACCTCAAAAGACTGGTGAGCCTTGGGTTCTTATGGGCCTCACCCTTGAAGTTCTTGGGCCCTCTCCAGGTCTGCTTCCCCAGCCTGGCAGGATACCTGCCTTCCTCTGAGGAAGCAGCCTCTGGGTCGGACCCTTCCCTTCAAGACTGCCCTCAAGAGACTGGTGACCCATGGGGCTTTTGGGCCTCATCCTTGAAGTTCTTGGGTCCTCTCCAGGCCCACCTCCCAGCATGGCAGGATACCTGCCTTCCTCCGAGGAAGCAGCCTCTGGGTCGGACCCTTCTCTTCAAAGCTGCCCTCAAAGGACTGGCGAGCCTTGGGGGTTGGGGCCCATCCTTGAGGGGCTTGGGCCCTCCCCAGGCCCACTTCCTCAGCCTGGCAGGATACCTGCCTTCCTCCAAGGAAGCAGCCTCTGGGTCGGGCCCTTCCCTTCACCAGACTCTTAGCTTTCTCTAACCCAGCTTTTCAAATATGACACTTGTACTCTCTGGAGGTTTCCAGACGATTTGAAGCATCTTGGAGATTGTTCCTGGAGACTTTGGGGTTTAGCAAATGGACGAATGCTATATCTCTCGTTATTCCAGGAGCTGGAGACTGAAGGATTCCAAAATGTCTTCAAGAAAGAACCTGAAGGTTTTAGATCATTTTAGCATCGCACTAACCATTACTTAGAGTTCTTTTTCTAACACATAAGCAGTTCCCTTACTTTAACAAGTCATCTTCTATAATCTTAGGGGATTCCTTCTTAGTGATATATATATAAGACATCTTCTGACAATGAGAGAAGACTTCTAGGTATTCTTGAAGACGTCTTCATGACTCCAGGATATTTTGAAGAGGTCTTCAGCTCCTGAAGCATTCCTGGAGAATGCAATGGGCGTTTCCAAAGGCTTCAGACGCCCCAGAAGCCTCCAGAATTCATCCCCAAGAACGTGGGCTTATTCATCTCCAAAAACATGGGCTTCCCCCAAAGAAATTTTCGAAGGCTTTCGTCTCCAATTTCTTCGCCATAAAACTCTGTTCTCTAGTATTGTGCAAGAAATCCACAGGCTATGGAGCCTGGAGATTCTCTTGAACCCTTCAGAAGCCCCAGAAGTCTCTGGAATTCCCAGAAACCTTCTGAATTCCCAGAAAACTTCAGAATTCCCAGGTTCCCTACTGCCACTCTGGGGATGACAAGAATGTTCTGGACAAGATCCACTTGGAACATAGAGGGTATATACCTGGAGTTGCAATCTCTATGCCAGTACTATGTAGTTCAGTGGTCTTCCACCAGGGCAGGGCTGCAAAGCCTTGCAGTCATGTTTAAAGATCTGGTAACCTGCAAATGGAACTGGGGCTATGTGTAATTAATCATTTTTTTTATTGGTAATGTTTAATGAGTAAGTGTTTAGCAAATGTTTAGGGTTTAGTGAGTAAGTGTTAAGTGAATGTTATGAGTAAGTGTTTAGTGAATGAGTTTAGGGTTTAGTGAATGTTTTGTGAATGTTAGTGAATGTTTAGTGTGCAGGTATTCAGTGAATGTTTAGTGTGTAAGTATTCAGTGAATGGTTAGTGAATGTCTTGTGAATGTTAGTGTTTAGTGAATGTTTAGTGTGTAAGTGTTCAGTGAATGTTTAGTGAGTGTTTAGGGATTAGTGAATGTTTAGTGTGTAAGTGCTTAGTGACTGTTTAGGGTTTAGTGAAGGTTTAGTACATGTTAGTGTTTAGTGAATGTTTAGTGTGTGAATATTCAGTGAATGTTTACTGAGTAAGTATTCAGTTAATGTTTAGTAAGTGTTTAGTGATTGTTTGTGAATGTTAGTGTTTAGTGAATGTTTAGTGTGTAAGTATTTAGTGATTGTTTGTGAATGTTAGTGTTTAGTGAATGTTTAGTGTGTAAGTATTTAGTGAAAGTTTACTGTGTAAGTATTCAGTGAATGTTTAGTGAGTGTTTAGTATTTAGTAAATGTTTTGTGAATGTTAGTGTTTAGTGAATGTTTAGTATGTAAGTATTCAGTGAATGTTTGTGCCTAAGTATTCAGTGAATGTTTGGTGAGTGTTTAGGGTTTAGTGAATGTTTTGTGAATGTTAGTGTTTAGTGAATGTTCAGTCAGTATTCGGTGAATGTTTAGTGAATGTCTTGTGAAAATTAGTGTTTAGTGAATGTTTAGTGTGTAAGTTTTCAGTGAATATTTAATGAGTGATTATTGACTGTTCATTGACTTTTTAGTATTTAATGAGTGTTTAGGGATTTAATGAACATGTAAGGTTTAGCGAGTAGTTAGTGTTCAATGAGTGTTTAGGGTTTTGTGAGTTCTTAATGTATAATGAGTGGTTAGTGAATGTTTAGTGAGTAGTGTATAGTGAGAACTTAGTGAATGTTTAGTGTATAGTGAATGCTTAGTGAATGCTTAGTGTTTAATTACTATTTAGGAATAAGTGAGTATTTAGTGAATGTTGACCGAGGATTTGGGGTACAGTGAGTATTTAGTGAGTGTTTAGTGTTTTATGAGTGTTTAGTGAACGTTTACTGTGTAGTAAGTGCCTAGTGAGTGTTGAGTATTTGGTAAGTGTTTAGTGTTATTGAGTGTGAGTGTATAGTAAGTGTGAGTGTTTAGTGAGTGTGAGTGTGTATTAAGTGTGTGTGTGTTTAGTGAGCATGGATGTATAGTGAGTATGAGTGTTTAGTGAGTGTAAGTGTATTGTGAATGTTAGTGTTTAGCGATTGTACATTACTGTTTCGTTAGTGTTTAGTGACTGTATGGAAAGAAAGTCCTGTAATATACAGGAACCATTTGTGCTAAACACTGCTTAGATCCAAGAGCAGATGTTTAGGCCTTGACCACAATGGTTGGAGTTCTTAGGCCAACCTGTTTATGTAAGGTCATTTTTCTCAGTGAAAAACACTCACTAAACACTCATAAAACACTAAACACCACTAAATCACTCAAATAATAATAAAATAATCATAATAATAATAATAATAATAATAATAATAATAATAATAATAATAATAATAAAGTATAGTACTATGAGCTGGACCAAGACCTTTCAATATGGCCGCCCAAGGTCACACGCTCGGCAGGGAGATGCTACTCCAGTGATTGACGCTCTATGATAACAACATTTGTTGTGGTCAAGAGGTGGCGTGGGGTTGGACGCATTGTCGCACTCTTGAGTTAGCATTTACTGAAAGACAAAATAAATTAGATCTTTATATCAAATAAACTGAAATGGCATACGAAATTAAGATCTGACGTCTGTCTAGCACGGTCTTTATTGCTGTGACTACATGATTCATGAAACCTTCAACTAAGTTGGTAGACTTCGTCGGTACTGTCCTTGCCTTCCGAGAATGTGTTGAATCAGTTCACTTATATCCATTGCACGGGATGTTGCGTTTTTGGTTTGACAATGAATGATGATGTTGGTTATTTGAACGCCCTTTTTATAAAGTATTTCTTTTTTATTCCCCTACTTCAGTCATCACTGACAACGGAAATGCTTTAAATTTCCAGGCGACTGGGTAATCTACTTAATCCATACAAATTCATACATCAATATTACTGGTCAGCCTTTGCCACAAAGTTTGTAATGGATGAGGATTTTGCAACAACTTGTGCATGTATGTACAGGCACCTTTTAGTGATAATATTCAGGGATTTATAATGACATTAAATATTTAGCTTATTGCCTCTTATTAACTTACATATTCGTCATTTATCTTTTCTACCAAATAACTAAACTTCAGGGGACGATTTTGGAATAGCTAAATGACCCTATACAATACAGAGAGAGAGAGAGAGAGAGAGAGAGAGAGAGAGAGAGAGAGAGAGAGAGAGAGAGAGAGAGAGAGAGAATTTTCTCTTAATCCCACTATGGATGGCAACCATCATTTTCAATAAGGCCAAATATTCAGAATCACAGAAGAGAGACAGAATGAGTATACAGGCCACAGTGATGAGGAAATAGATGCGCAGGGAAAAATTAGGAAGACACAGAGGTGGGCTTGAAACAGATATTAGACAGAGTAGAAGGGGACCTGCAAGAGAGAGAGAGAGAGAGAGAGAGAGAGAGGATGAAACAATAAAACTACATCAAATAAGAGACAGAGACTGCTTCTTCCTGTCACGAGAGACCGTGCATAAAAAATTGACCTTTAAACTTCTCCACTGAATTATAATAGACATTTTGAGGGCATATATATTCGCCTTTCAGTTTATTATTCATCCTGCTGTTTAATAATTTACATTTTTCAAAGGCTTCATAAAAAAAGTAAAATCAGATATCTTTTTTCTTTTATGTTTATTCCCATTTTAGTTTATACTTTACTCCATTTGAATCAAATCCTTTAAATATGAATGGTTTTCCTTTTTCGTTCAGAAAGTGATGAACTTTAAATTAGCCTGGGATAATTAGCTTATGGATAACACTTACAATTCCTGATGATATCAAACGTTCAGTATAACATAACATTAATCTTTGTATTTTCCCTGCAGGATTCTATCCCCCATAAAATGTTTAATATTAAACCGTAAAACATATATTTTAATCTTTACTTTCTGACGACTCACAAGTTTAAAGAGATTTGTTTTTTTTTTTTTACTTATGTTGTAATATATGTCTTCTTTTATTTCACCTTTTCTTTAAATGATTGAAAAAGGAGTCGTAATTTACATTAACTTCTAATGCATCTTTCTGTTGAATGCTTGTCTTGATTTATGTTATACACAGGGAACCATCCACAAGAAAGAGTAATCATATCCAGACGTTTCGTGGATGGAGATTTCAGAATACCAGCATTTTAGAAAATAAATGAATGATGGTTTGCGAGGAACCTATTTGCCTTTCTTAATATAAAAATGTTTTAATGTTGCTTAATGCCTTTTATTTTTAGCTCTTGTGATATCAACGTTTACAGCATGAGTGGATATTTTTGTTAACTAATTCAATAAGGATAAACTCATTCTAAAATAGGTCCTGCAAGAAATCACTCTATCAACCAGATCTGTAGATATCAAATTGTTATTTTCCTCGGATAATAACAAATAATGCCAAAGAATCTGCTGGTTTCTGGCTTCAAGACTTCATTTTTATTTACGCTTATACTTATCCATTTGTTCTCAAATATAAAAAAAACTCGTATTAAAAAACTGATTAATGATCAGGAAAATCTTTTATGAGTAAGAGGATATTCAGAATGAATGTTACGACAATGGAAAGATGAATTTTCATCTGATAAATCATCTTGAAAAACAAATAATCCTGTATGCAGAAGGTAACAAAAGATATAGATAAAAAAATAACTATTTCAAGAATATAAAGTTTCCAACAAGATCCGAAAAGGAGATGTTCAGACGTTGTTGGTTGGTTCCAATAATGCCCACTAAACCCAAATACCAAAGCTTTAAAAGTCAGCTTTTCTCACTGAAGGAACTTCCCGACTGTGATTCTTCTTCGAGCTTTTGTGGAATCTTTTAAACGAATAACTTTCACATAAAGGTTTGAAATCAAGTTGGATTTAAATTCACTCTGCCGTAATTATCTAAAATTACATGAAATGAATTTTCAAGCATCTCACCACCATTTATACTTCCAGACATCCAATTTTACTAATGCAAATGTAGATCCAGGTAGGCAACTGATATAAATTCTAAGTGAGAGATCCAACACTTATTATCTCACTAATGGTAATTTCAGTCCATTTCACGATAAAATCTAATCAGCTGTGCCCCTTAGCATTGTGAATCTTGGAAAAGTCGAAGCATTTCCTTCATTAGATTCAGGTAATCAGACTAACGGACAATTAGGCAGACATAAATAAATGAACAAAAACGTGAACCAAAAACGTCCACGGAACTGGAACTTTACACCCCGTGATTAATTCAGTCTGCTGCCATGAAATGAGCGTAATAGATAAATAAATAATATAAATAATAAATATAAAATGTTTAATAAATAAGTAATAAAAGTATATATATACAGGAAACGTATGACACGAACTATAAGCAACAGTTTCCAGATAGAACGCCATTTCATGCAAGAAAAGAGCCAAGAAAAATGGAGAGGGATGGAGGAATTCGATAGAGGAATTTGACAAACTCTTTTTCTTATGTTAAAATGTAACTGCAGTATCAGAGAGATGGCGTTACATGTGGTCTGTTACAAAGAACCGAATCCTCTTTGAATCATTGTGATTAATAACAGAAGGTATATGCACATTGTGGTAAATGTTAAAGTAATCCATCAATTGAAACCAAAAGTTAATCACCTGGAAAGGGACGCCCACTTTTCTGAGAATTTATTATCTACTACAGTAATATTTTAATACACCTGCGAAGAATTAAAATATATATGAATATATTTTTGGGGTAATTAAGCTGCATCATATTCCTACAATTTCATTTAAGGATAGTAACTATACGAGTATAAATATAAAGAGCTTGAGATAATAACTAGGATGAATAAAAATGAATTTTTAACAAGGGTGTACAAAGCAGCTACTAACATTAATGGCTTAGTCTTAATAAATAAGCTATATATTCTGAATGGCAACAGTGAGTTTATTTGGCTTCAAGATAAAAATGTCGACATATTTGTTTTATCTATTTTTAGTTTTAGTGATTTTGTTTATTTTTAATGTCAAGGAATTATGAACGTGCCTCGTATATTTCTGTATAGATAGGTTTCCGTCTTGAGCCTCCTATATATTAATTCCACTTCGAGAAGTAAAAAAGATTAAGAGATTCTTATACGGTAATAGGAAAGTATTTGGAAAGATTTTTTTTTAAACCATAATAATACAAACTCTCCTTTTTATTTTCTTATAATGACTATATATATATATATATATATATATATATATATATATATATATATATATATATATATATATATATATATATATATTATATATATATATTATATGGGTAGCCGAGATTACCAATAAACAGGTACAAGGAAAAAAAGTCTTATACTTCTTCTAGAAAAATAGCTAACTTTGCTAAAGCACCAGGCAGAAGAATAAGACCTATAGTACACTCTATAAATCCATTTTCCATTCTCTCTGTTTTATAGGGGATGGGTGCTATGAAATTCCCCATTAAAAACTCAAACGGAATCGCTCTACAGGATTAACGTAATCTCAGTCTCCTTGGTAAAGAGAATCAAATAGGAAAAGGGTTTTTGGATGAGCAGCGATTCAATTACCTCAAAGGAAACTCATTTCGAGGATCTCAAAGTTTGAATTTCTTTTCGATATTTTGGGAGAGGGCGTTTTACAAAAAAATAGAATCAGAAATTGAGAGAATTTTAGTTCTTTTTTATAACGTTATCTGTGCATTAACTCAGCTTTGTCAGTGTGTTAATTAACGCCTTCCATTATTTTCAACCTTTCTTGTGATAATGGTATTTTTATTAGTAGTAGTAATAATTTTCTTTTAATAATGTTATAACTGCAAATGTAAAAATTACAACATTAATTGTATTAAGTCTCGGTAAATATTTTCTGAGCTTGGCAGATATGACTCTCCTTAGATATGAAACAAGCTTTAAAACTAAATAAAACTAAGCTCTGTAAAGTAGTTCTGAAATGCATAATGCGTGAATATTACTTTATTTTCCCTGAGTGTAGAGGAGCTGACTTTCAATTCGTGTCAAGCAACATATCAACGTAAATGAGCCGGAGAGGTTAGATGCTATCAATAACTTCACTTGACTTAATAAGTTGGCACACAGAAAATAGCGGTTAACGGACGACAATAATATTTAAGCTCTCAATTAACAACTTAATGACTACACCACTTTCAGGACGACGGCCTCCTTTCCAACTTCTAAGAGCGATTATCTCTGTCGGAAAGCTTTCGCTCTCTGTGCCAAGAAAGCCAAAAGATAAAGGACTCTTGTCGCCTCACCAGATCCCAGTGAAGGTCACCGTAATTCCTTAAGATGCTTCGAAGACACTAATTCAGTCTTCTTCGAAATAGCAGTTTAAAAATTTACTCCACTACTGGTTTGCCTCAGTTCTTTTTTTCTGTCTTTCTACTCTTGTTGTATCAAGTATTATGAAAAACAAAACAAAAAATAGAATAAGCTATATATTTCCATGAGAGAATGAGAGTGTGATACTGTCTTATCGCATGTTATAAAAGGGTATTTAAAGCATTGTATGAAAAATTTGAAACGATGATAAAATAAAGTACCACCATTAAACAGCAAAGCTAAAATGAAGGTTTTGTCCAATACAAATAAAAAGGCCAAACGAAAACATTCAAGGGTTAATACAGCGATTAATTCTAGATGACATTAGCCAAAAATTGAAAACAGAATCTGGATATGGACATCGTTGATATCAGCTAATTCAGGATGAATGTTCAGTGCCACAGGGGATATACCTAAAGTTTTCGTTGGATGGGAAAACTTTAATGACTTCAGGGACATTGCGCTAACTAATTAAAAATCCAGCCTTGAGTATACTGAATAGGCCATGAAACAGATAAAGGAAAAACCACTTAACGTGCATTACTACTATGAAATCCTCTGAGAGCTGGATAAAAGAAAGGGTATCGGGTCAAAGGATTAGTCATTCAATTCAGTTCAGAAATGAAAACGAAACAGAACATACTGAGCAAGTTTCCATATAGAATTCAATACCGACTGCATTTCCCCAGAACATAGAATCGAGATACTGTCGATTCAACTGCTTAAAAATTTATTTCATGGGAAACGCCAAATAAACGCTAAATATTTTATGACTCCATGCATTGGTATAAGTAAATATACCTTAGTTTAACCAGACCACTGAGCAGATTAACAGCTCTCCTAGGGCTGGCCCGAGGGATTAGATTTATTTTACATGGCTAAGAACCAATTGGTTCCCTAGCAACGGGACCTACAGCTTATTGTGGAATCCGAACCACATTAGAACAAGAAATGAATTTCTATTACCAGAAATAAATTCGTCAAATTCTTCACTGGCCGGTCGGAGAATCGAACGCGGGTCCAGCAGAGTGCTCACCAAGAACGATACCAACCCGTCCAAAGAGGAACTCATGCAGTGATATGATACTATTTGTTGGTTCAAGATTGGTTTAAGCATGCCATACTGCATGACATGGCCGGCAGTGTCACCAGTCTATTTACACAAATAAAATAACGAAATATAATCTTCTCTGACAAATTTCCATGAAGGCGATGAATCTGAGTCCTAAGAATTTAATGGTTTTTATGATAATTTAATTCAAGGCAATTGATATATACGAATATCTTTTCGCAATTAGCAAAACTTCAATGGAAAATTTGCTTGTTG
>NC_089741.1:13466731-13496731 GCF_040412425.1 Macrobrachium rosenbergii | reverse complement strand
TGAATGCTGTCGGAGTCCATGCTATAGTCATGGTCTCAGCAATGTTTCTCCCATGAAAATGCACAGTTTTATATTTTCGAATATACGTTTTCCTAGGTTCCTACCCGTTTCCCTTAAAAATTGAAAGTTACAACTCAATAATCAATAGTTTACTTTTACATGAGTTACTTCTTATGGTATCATTGAAGTCAAATGAAAACAAACCTCAAGGGTCCTTCAACTTGTTGGTTATTTCTTCTATTTTCCGATAGGAAGGCAGCCTTAGGATCGATTTTTACTGATATGACATGTTCTTTTTCCTATCTGAGAGAAATGAATATCCATATATTTTTTCGTTTGCAGGTCAGCCATGATGAACCTAAAATGGCGCTTGTTTCTTTCTTCGCTAAGGTCTCAGCATCGCTCCTTTTCATGGTGGTCTTGTGAGAGGAAAAGTAATGTATGGATGAATTTGTATGCGTTGCTTTTTGTGTGCTTTGGTCTAGAAACCTGTTCGCACTTCCTGACCTACACCTCGAAGGAGGGTTTAGGTTTGTTTTTGTGCCGGCTTTGTCTGTCCGTCCGCACTTTTTCCGTCCTCACTTTTTCTGTCCGCCCTCAGGTCTCAAAAACTACTAAGGCTAGAGGGCTGCAAAATGGATGTTGATCATCCACCCTCCAATAATCAAACATACTAAATAGCAGCCCTCTAGCCTCAGTAACTTTTTGTTATTTAAGGTTAAATTTAGTCATGATCGTGCTTCTGGCAGCAATATTGGACAGGCCACCACGGGGCCGTGGTTAAAGTTTCACGGGCCGCGGCTCATACAGCATTATACCGAGACCACCTAAAGGTAGATATATTTTTGGTGGCCTTGCTTATACGCTGTAACGACTGTACAGAAAACTCGATTGCGCCGAAGACAATTCGGCGCATTTTTTACTTGTTTGTATGTGAAATAAATGTAAAATTCTCCTTTATGTGTTTTGTGTGACTGGCTAAAGACGGAAAGACATACAGGTCTGCAGTTCAAAAGAATTCATAACAATAAAAATAAATCTTCACGCAGAAAAAAAAAAACAATAACCATGTAGAGACCACTGTTGTGTAAATTTCCTCAGGACAGCGTTAATTAATTGTGTTTTGCATATATATATATTTATATATATATATATATATATATATATATATATATATATATATATATATATATATATATATATATATATATATATATATATAAATGTCTAACGGTGAATGTTTCATTGTAAAGTGATTGTATTCAAATCCTGCGCATTGATTAGTGTTATATTTTTTCTATCTAGTGCCTTCGGCTGTCGAGCAAGTGCTAATTACCGCCACTGGGTAAGTGTTGTTTTCTGCCTTCCACTTGTTCTTTCCCCAGTTCTCTTTTATGGTTGTTAGCGAGGAGAATGAAGGTAGAGTGAGGTTTAGAGGTGTCTGTGACTTTCCAGGCCCAGGTCAGTTTGTTTTGGGGACATCTTTTGTGTTTAAAAGACATATTTGTGTTAATAAATTAATTGTTAGGTTGCTCTTGGTTTCGCTATCCCTCTCTTGAGTGCCTCTTCCTTTTAGTTTGTGTTTGTCCCAAATCTTTGTCTGCTGCTGGTAACTGATTTAGAGAGAATGATGCTGATAAATATAAATAATAATGGTTACGGATTCTGGCCAAAAATCCTGAAGTTCATAACAATATACTGTATGTATGGCAGATGGAGTGATAGAAGACTTCAGAGAAAGGATATTATATGTAGGTTGTGGGGTAAAAAAATGGAGCTTAGGGTGAATATGGAATGGTTTACGCGTGAAAAGATACGGTACTGATCTGTGATAGTGAAAAGAAACTGCTTAAAATAATGAATGGAAGGGATTGAATGTGTCTGCAAAATGAGAGAGGGGAACTAAACGAGTGAAAGAGTGAGGTATATATCTTGGTAGGTGCAGTGTGGAAGCCAAGGTTGAAATGAGTGAAGGGACTGGCGAGGCAAATTTCTATTACGGCAGTGAACTTAGAAAAATGCATGTTAATGAAGGATTATCACAGAGACGGGTTCATGTCGTCACCTTATCTCGTCCTTTTGTCTGTCGATGACAGAGAAGTATATTGTGGCTTTTTCTATTTCATGTATTTTTTTTTATTCGAACGGAACTATTAAAGAAATAGACGTGGTAAAGGAAAGATGCGTTTGCTGCATGAATTGCAGAAAATTGAAAGTACAATTTTTGCTTGAAGTATTTCCACTATTTTTCAACTGATTCACACTCAAGTCCTCGCACATTTCTTAAAAAAAAAATCTCCACATCACATTTTCCTAATTTACAGATAATATTGAGTCAGTCATATCGTTCATATGTTCCCAAAATTTCTTCATTAGATAGAAAGCAACCTTTCTTCGCGTGAGACAAGGAGATTGATTAGATCGCTTTTTCATCTCTCACCAGTAAAGGATATTTATTAAAACAATTCTTCTTCTGATACTTGGCAGTCTTCCTCTCGGAGTTGATTAAAAAAATTATATGACTGAAGTTTATGGGGACGAAGCAAATGATAATTTATACTGGTTTATTCCTGATATTTTTCAAGATGTTCTCTTTCGTAATCTTGTAAAGGTCGCTAACGATACGCGAAGAAAATGCAAAAATTTTATCCTGAGGAAAAAGAATAACACGTAATAGATACAAAAGAGAAGAGTGTTAAGTACGTCTTACAAACAACAAAATGAAGACTTAGCTGTAATTTTACTGATTATTTCATAACAAAAACAAAGTTCACAGTATGGATGACATATTTTAATACGCAATTTATAAAAGAAGTATCGTCTACCGGTGTACTTTTGCGTGTTTGTGTAATTATTCCGACTCTGTCTCTCCCCATCTTTCTTTATTTCTTACTTTTCATTCTTGCCCTCGTGTGATAATAGGAATGAGCGATCACGTCTGTGTAATACGAAATCAGAAAATAAGAGCTGTTCTTTTTTATTGGGATCATCTTCAGTAAGGGGGCATAAATCATAATTACGTATTATGGACTTAATTAGAATCTATTCGCGGCCTTTCATTGACAGGAAATCCTATTATAATATTATCATAATGGAAAACCTAAAATGAGATGTGTTGGCTCACTCTGTCTTTTCATTAAAAGGCTTCAGTTTTAGACCTACCTTTCTTGCTTTATTAGCTATTAATGCTAATATATGCTTTCAAATTACACAAGAACGAGAGACAGACAGACAAACAGACAGAGACAGTGGGAGAGATTGTGTATGTGAGTGTGAGCGGCCGAGTGTACTTGTGTGCACTTGCATAATTCTTTAAGAATGGATAAAAATATCTTGATGGGTAGTTGTCATCAAAACCATCTCACCAACCTTTTTAAAAGACTTGGATTTCCACAGTTTAAATGCCTCGCCACAGACTACATATTTGTGGATTCCTTTGCATATTTGAATATTATGACAGTAATGCTTTAATCATTTCAATCACGATTTTAAGGCATAAACCATGAACCCCTACAGTACCAGAAAGAATTGGAAATGGTGGACAAACACATCCAAGGAAAAATGTTTTAGAGTATTTCGTGTGATCAGAAGATCAGAGGTCAAGGTAAAATTTCATTCATTTCTGAGTTTATGTCCCGTGGACAAGGGTGGGTGGAGGAAGTATGTTGTGCACTACAAGGTCTTGTCTGTAAGTGTGTTTCGATCTTCGTGTGTCTGTCTCAGAGACTGTCTGCCTCGCTGCCTATACTATGATCTTAAATCCGAATACCCACCGATGCTGCAGAAACAAATCACAATTTAATCATTATTAAAACATCTGTAGAGAAACGTATTATATATATATATATATATATATATATATATATATATATATATATATATATATATATATATATATATATATATATATATATATATATATATATATATATATATATATATATATATATATATATATATATATATATAAATTATATATATATATATATATATATATATAAATATATATATATATATATATATATATATATATATATATATATATATATATATATATATATATATATATATATATATATATATATATATATATATATATATATATATATATATATATATATATATATATATATATATATATATATATATATATATATATATATATATATATATATATATATATATATATATATATATATATATATATATATACTTGTATATATATATATTGTGACGAAGTGTCCAGTGTCTGTTCTTCAAATCAAACCTGATATCTAAGTGCTTGTCCCGGAGTCTAAGGCACCATTTATATATGGGGGAAATGGTCCAGTGTCTGTTCTTCAAATCAAACCTGGTATCTAAGTGCTTGTCCCGGAGTCTAGTGCACCATTTATATATGGTGACCCCGCAGTGTCCAGTGTCTGTTCTTTAAATCAAACCTGGTATCTAAGTGCTTGATATTTGATTACCAAACTTACCATTTATTCAACAATTATAGTTACCTCACAAAAGCCAGACACCTGAACCCTCATCACACATACAAGACGACTGATTTCTCTAAAGGCAACAGTGATCCCTTATAAAACTTATCAATCATGAAAGAAAGCAGATCAAGTTCGTTAAACAGGTGTGAGGTAAAATCTAAGGGCATCACTCCATTAACATTATAAAAGTTCAAATATTTCTATTTATTTCATTTCCCTGGTTTGAGCTCACTTCAATTACTTGAAGGAAAACATCTCACTTACCACCCTATCTCTAATTCAAATCAAAATTACTGGTGGGTCAATGAATGAAACTCTGATATAATATTTTAAATACAAAAATTTATTTCTAAATTCAAAGATTATACATGACATTAACAGTCTCAGGGAAATTTATTATTACTTCAAGATAAAACAAAATTGGATTAAATCTGAATTAATCACCAGTCAAAATTAAATCAGAAATTAATTTATTAATTAATCAAAAGGGTTATTCAAGAAGAATTTAAATTGTTGAGTAACAAAACTTCAATTCCCAAGTGTTAAACAAAATAAGGCAAATGAATCAATCATGTAAAAATGTGGATACAAAAGACACAGAAATATATACTCTGCAAAAAGATTAAATATAAAAAAAATGTAAAGCAAAAATTAAGGCAATAGCAAGCACACCACATATATGTATAAAAGAAAAATTCTTCAAAAGATAAAGCATAAAACATATAACACGAAAAGATATTAAAAAAGTGAAAAGGTATCTTTACATATAACCACTGCAGATATTATTTTCAGTGCACTGAAACCCATTAATTATATTACAATACCTTGGTACCAAATGCTTCGTGTCTTTAACCAGGCGCCGTTACACACACACTTAATAAAATACACTGCTCAGATAACTCAGACACATTTACTAAGATATGAGTGACCATCGTCTATCTAAATATCAATTACGTTAAAACAGGACATTCGTAAAATCCGAGACCGAGCGAGCGAGAGAGAGAGAGAGAGAGAGACGCGGAGCGGAAAATTGCAGCCCTTTCTGCAAGGATAATGGTCTCTGAATGTTGACTCCTCTGTATGGGCGTCTATCTACGTGGTAGGTCTAACCACAGTGTTTTGATCGAGTCCCAATGGAATGCATTACTTCAGCAGTTTTGAAAATGGACTAACAACCACTCTCTATACAACGAACAAGGCTCTCAGAGTCTCTCAGCTCGACGCACAATGTCCCTTCTCACAAACCATACAGCGTCTCAAGACATACAGCGTTTAATCACTGTAACTTTACGCTAACTCTTTTACGGCATATGCGCATCTGAACATAACATCATACAGTATACAACAACACACAAATGCACACGGGGAGATTACTGCATTATGAAAACCACAGCATAAGACTCCTCCCCCAAGAAGATTGGTTATCCCGGGGTTGAATCCAACGATTCACAACGGGATAAGTAATCAGCAACCACGTTGTTCTTACCCGAGATATGCTGTACCTTAATACTATAGGGTTGCAAGCACAGAGACCACCGAGTGAGTCGCTGGTTGTGATTCTTGATCCGCTGTAAAAACATGAGAGGATTGTGATCAGACAGCACTAAAATCTCTTCATTCCTAGGTCTGTTCACATACACTTCAAACTTTCTCAATGCTGTGATTAAGGCTAGAGTTTCTTTTTCTATCGTGGAATACACTTTCTGATGCTATTTCAGTTTCGAAGACATGAAACATATGGGATGCAAAAGTTCACTTTCATCTTCTTGAAGTAGTACAGCTCCAATTCCACAGTCAGAAGCATCAACTTGTATCACAAATTTCTTATTGAAGTCTGGAGCCCGAAGTACTGGTCTTGAAGTTAAAATGGCTTTTACCTTCTCAAAGGATTCTTGACATTCTGTAGTCCAAACAAACTTAGCTTTGGGACTACTTAAGTCTGTTAAGGGGGCTACTACAGCTGAGAAATTCGGGCAGAAACGTCGATAGAATCCTGCCATGCCCAAAAATCTCTGTTGTTGTTTTCTAGTAGTAGGTGGGGTAGCCTTATGGATACCCTCTACATTAGCATTTACTGGAGCGAGAAGGCCTTTCCCAACTTCAAACCCAAGATACTGCACAGTTGCCTTCCCGAACTCACTCTTCTCTAGGTTGACTGTTAGTCCTGCTTCCCTTAGTTTCTTGAAAACTTTCCTCAGGATCTTCAGATGTTCTTCCCAGGTTGTAGAGTAAATGACTATGTCATCCAAATATACACCTACTCCTTCTATGGACCCTAGCAGTTGATCCACCACTCATTGAAATGTTGCAGGTGCATTCATCAGACCAAATGGCAGAACAGTATAGTGGTACACTCCAAAAGGAGTAATAAAAGCTGACAGCAACTTAGCATTCTCATCTAAGGGAATTTGATAGTATCCCTTCAACAAGTCTATCTTGGAGACAAACTTGGCTTGTCCAACATTATCAAGTAACTGATCTATAAGAGGCAAGGGATAATTGTCAGCCACACTGATGGAATTCAGTTTCCTGTAATCAGTACACATCCTAAATGAGCCATCCAGTTTCTTCACTAACACACATGGAGAACTGTAGTGACTTGAACTGGGTTCTGCTAATCCATGCTGCAACAAATATTCAACTTCTTTCTTCAAAACATCTCGATGATAAGGTGACAGGCGATAAGCTCTCTGCTTGAATGGTCTGCCATCTTCTTGGATCTTGATCTCATGCTTGATCAGATCAGTACGCCTAGGTATATCTGCAAATAGTTCTGTGAAGCTTCTAATCACTTCGCACAACTCACCACCTTGCTTAACACTAAAATGTTTCAGTTTATCCTCCAAATTTTCCAAAATTGAGGAATTATTCATCTTGCTTTCAGCTCCCAATTCATATCCATCGTCATCTTCTGTAGTTGAAGTTGTCTGGGTTATTGATACAGTTTCCATTTTGGTTTCTGAGAAGTAAGGTTTTAAGAGGTTTACATGTACCTTCCTTTTTCGTCTTCGTCTTTCTGGTGTTTCAATTACATAAGTTCTGTCACTTAACCTCTCAATTATCTTGTAAGGACCTTGAAACTTGTTGGAAAGGGGGAATCTCTTGACAGGTAAAAACACTAACACTTGTTGACCAACACTAAAACTTCTTAGCTTAGTCTTCTTATCATATCACCTTTTCATTTTCTCTTGACTCAGTTTCAGATTTTCTACAGAGAATTTTCTAATCTCTTCCAATCTTTTCCTCAAGTTCTTTACATAATCTCTTTGGACTTCCACTTGATTCTCTTCCCAATTTTCTGCAAGAATTTTCAACGGTCCTCTCACTTCTCTACCAAAAATCATCTCGTTAGCTGAACAACCCATGCTTTCTTGATAAGCATTCCTAATTTCAAATAACATCAATTGTACACCAACATCCCAGTCTCTGCCTGACTCAGAACAATACTTAGTCAGCATACTTTTCAATGTCTGGTGAAACCTTTCCAAGGCTCCTTGAGTCTCTGGGTGATACGCAGTGGACAACTGTTGTTTCACTCCTAACAAGTTCATCACATCCTGAAACAGTTTGGAAGTAAAATTGGTTCCTCTATCACTTTGTACAATTTCAGGTATCCCAAACTTTGAGAAAAACTCCACTAGTTTCTCAGCAACTATCTTAGCAGATATGTTTCTAACAGGGATTGCCTCAGGATATCTTGTCACAGGACACATCAATGTTAACAGATACTCGTGACCCTTCTTCGTCTTCGGCAGTGGTCCAACCATATCTATAATCACCTTGCTAAAGGGTACTCCTCTAACTTCTATAGGTTGCAGGGGGGCTTCCTGAATGGTTTCAGTTGGCTTTCCAGCTATCTGGCAGGTATGACACTCCCGACAGAACTTGCTAACATCTTTGTGAAGTCCAGGCCAGAAAAAATATTTCATGGTCTTCTCCACTGTCTTCCTGATTCCCATATGTCCAGACTCATGAGCTACTGCTACTACTTGCTTCCTCAATGGACGTGGGATCAAAATTTGATGATGTTCGCCCCATTCAGCATCTCCTGGTATATCTGCAGGTCTATGCTTCCTCATCAGCAAACCTTCCCTCAGATAATAACAGGTAGGAGTTTGTTGCATCTCTTCTTGATCAACAACTCTGAAAAACAACTCAGCTAAGAACACATCCTTTTTCTGTAGGTCCATTAGCTTCTCCCTGGTCACCTGACCAACTTCAAGGGTTGAGCTCTTGGTACCTGCTAACTCAGCTACTGTAGTTTCATTGTTACCTTCAAGAACATCTTGACTACTCAGAGTCTCTTCAGGGACGACAGCTTCTTCTTGGGAAACCTCTTCTTGGTCAACATTAGGGGAAACATCATTTCCTTGGAACAACTCTTCCAAGCTCAAAGATCCTTCTTGAGTGGGTAAATCCTCAGTCTCTTCACTTGCAGGCATAGTCCTCTTCATACTCCTAGTAGTCACACAGCTAGGAAATAGGTGGGGGTTATTCTTCTCCAAATCTACCGTAGGACTAATCCTCAATGGTTTATCTGTCACTATAGGACAAGGAACAAATGGCACACTACCAACTTCATTCCCTAACAGAACATGTACACCTTCAACAGCCAGTGAGTCCTTTACAGCAAAATAAACATCTCCTGTCACTAATTCACATGGCAGGTGTAAGCGGCATATAGGAGTTACCTCTTCTCCTCCTATACCCTTCAAAATAACAGAATCTCCTGTAAGATTCTCCTCCAACTGGGGGTGAGCACCACGGACTACCACACTATGGTTGCTCCCTGTATCATGTAACACCTTGACTGGTACCTGCACACTTCCTCCTGGAGTTGTCAGCGTACCCTCATAGATATATGGGTTAAAAGCCTCCAAACTGCTCAGCCACTCACTGCTTGAAGTTACATTTCCACTGGTTGCTAAACATTCAGCTTGTTTAGTCTCAGTCTTCACTGGAGCTTGACTCCCCCACATTGTTCTTTGTAGTCTGTTTCACCTGGTCATTTCTTACTACTTGACCAACTGGTTTGGACTGCCAATGTGTCTGATGACACTCCCGACTGAAGTGTCCTGCTCTTCCACACTTGTAGCAGACAACATTAAGCTTCTGTAATTGCCTTGCAACATTATTATATGAGGATTTTACATTAGGTTGCTGAGGGATATTACCCTGAAATGACTTGGTATTACCACTTGTAGTATTCCCATTAAATCTGCTCCTGAAATTTGGATGAGACCTAAAACCTGTGCGTTGATTCTGGTACTTGACATTATAGTTCCTTCTGCTGCTTATGATGTTGAAATCCTCGCTAAGTGTAGCAGCTTTGTCAAGTTTATTCACCTCTCTCTCTCTCAAATAGGCTCTTATGTGTTCAGGAATTCCCCTAAGATATTGTTCAAGAACAAATAATTCTTCAAGATCTTCAAATGTTTTAACTTTAGCAGCCTCCAGCCATCGTTTAAAACATCTTCTCACTTTGTACGCATAATCCAAGAAAGTTATCTGGTCATCCTTTCTCAAAGATCTGAATCTTTCATTATAATATTCAGTGGTCATCTGGTAAACTTGTAGCACATTGTGTTTAAGTACCTTGTACTCTTTACACTGATCAGCGGATAAGGCTAAATAGGCACTTCTTCCTTTACCAATGAGAACACACTGTAACAAGACTGACCATTTATCCTCTGGCCATCCCATTCCTGCAGCCACTTTCTCAAAGTGATCAAAAAACTCATCTGGAGCTTCTTCTGTAAATTTTGGAAGTAACTTCTGCACTCTTACTACATCAAATACAGGGTCTGAATCACCTTGAGTAGGGTTAGATGGTGTTACAGGCAATTCAGCTGTAGCTTTCAACCTTTCCATCTCTCTCTTGTGTCTAGCTATTTCTCTTAATTCTTCTGCTATTTTTCTTAATTCTTCAGCAGCTTTCTCCTCTTCTCTTTCTCTTCTTTCTCGTTTTTCTCTGTCTTCTCTTTCTCTTTCAGCCTGCATCTTCAGCTTAATCAAATTTGCTTCTGCTTCTAGACGTCTAAGCTCTGCTTCTGCGTCACTTTTCTCTTTCTTTTGCCCATATTTATCTATAATTTCTGCCTCAGCTGCGTTCAACAATTCTTGAGCTTCTCCGAGCTCTTCATCTATTTTACCAGAGTCCATCAATGCTTGGATTGCAATGAATTTTATTTGTGCCTTTACCATGTTGGCAGGCACCTGACCACCATGTGCTACTGCTATCTCACTCCACTGTGCTTTGGTCAGAGTGATTTCAGATAACTCTTGGATGGAGGGATTTGCTAAAAACTCTTGAACATCGAAGGGAGCCATCTCTCTCAGTTACCCAACTAATAATTCAATATTACAACAATTCAACACAATAAATTGCAAAAAACAATTATATGGTCACTCTCCCAAAATGCAAAGAACAATTATATGGTCACTCTCCTCACAAAATAAAAGAACTATATGGTCACTCTCCTAATAAAGTATGTCCCTAACACCACCAGTATACACCAGAGTGATATTTGTGATCTGTTTTCCCAGGGTCTTAGGCACCACTTATATATGTGACGAAGTGTCCAGTGTCTGCTCTTCAAATCAAACCTGATATCTAAGTGCTTGTCCCGGAGTCTAAGCCACCATTTATATATGGGGGAAATGGTCCAGTGTCTGTTCTTCAAATCAAACCTGGTATCTAAGTGCTTGTCCCGGAGTCTAGTGCACCATTTATATATGGTGACCCCGCAGTGTCCAGTGTCTGTTCTTTAAATCAAACCTGGTATCTAAGTGCTTGATATTTGATTGCCAAACTTAGCATTTATTCAACAATTATAGTTACCTCACAAAAGCCAGACACCTGAACCCTCATCACACATACAAGACGACTGATTTCTCTAAAGGCAACAGTGATCCCTTATAAGACTTATCAATCATGAAAGAAAGCAGATCAAGTTCGTTTAACAGGCGTGAGGTAAAATCTAAGGGCATCACTCCATTAACGTTATAAAAGTTCAAATATTTATATTTATTTCATTTCCCTGGTTCGAGCTCACTTCAGTTACTTGAAGGAAAACATCTCACTTACACTCTATCTCTAATTCAAATCAAAATTACTGGTGGGTCAATGAATGAAACTCTGATATAATATTTCAAATACAAAAATTTATTTCTAAATTCAAAGATTATACATGACATTAACAGTCTCAGGGAAATTTATTATTACTTCAAGATAAAACAAAATTGGATTAAATCTGAATTAATCACCAGTCAAAATTAAATCAGAAACTAATTTATTAATTAATCAAAAGGGTTATTCAAGAAGAATTTAAATTGTTGAATAACAAAACTTCAATTCCCAAGTGTTAAACAAAATAAGGCAAATAAATCAATCATGTAAAAATGTGGATACAAAAGACACAGAAATATATACTCTGCAAAAAGATTAAATAAAAAAAAAGTAAAGCAAAAATTAAGGCAATAGCAAACACACCACATATATGTATAAAAGAAAAATTCTTCAAAAGATAAAGCATAAAACATATAACACGAAAAGATATTAAAAAAGTGAAAAGGTATCTTTACATATAACCACTGCAGATATTATTTTCAGTGCACTGAAACCCATTAATTATATTACAATACCTTGGTACCAAATGCTTCGTGTCTTTAACCAGGCGCCGTTACACACACACTTAATAAAATACACTGCTCAGATAACTCAGACACATTTACTAAGATATGAGTGACCATCGTCTATCTAAATATCAATTACGTTAAAACAGGACATTCGTAAAATCCCGAGACCGAGCGAGCGAGAGAGAGAGAGAGAGAGAGACGCGGAGCGGAAAAATGCAGCCCTTTCTGCAAGGATAATGGTCTCTGAATGTTGACTCCTCTGTATGGGCGTCTATCTACGTGGTAGGTCTAACCACAGTGTTTTGATCGAGTCCCAATGGAATGCATTACTTCAGCAGTTTTGAAAATGGACTAACAACCACTCTCTATACAACGAACAAGGCTCTCAGTCTCTCTCAGCTCGACGCACACTGTCCCTTCTCACAAACCATACAGCGTCTCAAGACATACAGCGTTTAATCACTGTAACTTTACGCTAACTCTTTTACGGCATATGCGCATCTGAACATAACATCATACAGTATACAACAACACACAAATGCACACGGGGAGATTACTGCATTATGAAAACCACAGCATAAGAATATATACATATATATTGTATAGGTATATATATATATATATATATATATATATATATATATATATATATATATATATATATATATATATATATATATATATATATATATATAGATACATATATATATACATACATATATATATATATATATAATATATATACACACACATATATATATATATATATATATGTGTATATATATATATATATATATATATATATATATATATATATATATATATATATATATATATATATATATATATATATATATATATATATATATATATATATATATATATATATATATATATATATATATATATATATATATATATATATATATATATATATATATATATATGTACATACACACACACACACACACACCTTACATACTCTACCACTAGGACGTCATTACAGCAAAATGTAAATTATCGGATGGCAGAATTTGAAATTTTCAGCAGACAGACCATCGTAGCTGGGCGATTTATTATTAAGTAGGTTGTTTATAGCATCGCTGATGTTACCTGGCGTAATACGATCGGCGAAATGAAACTGAATATTATCACTAAGGAAGTTATTTACATCACTGCAAGAGTCTTGATCGTTTATGCAATTCAGGGTAGTGTTGAAGTGATGGCCCCACATTCTTGCGAGAGCCTCGTCTTCTTCGGCTTCTCCTACTCTCTGTGATAGCTTTTTAGTTTTGGGATTTAGGGACTGAATGTCCTTCCAAAGACAGGGGTACTCGCCAGATTCTAATTTTCCAGACATTGCATCAGCTCTTAGTTGCTTGTCATGCAGTTTGCAATGCTTATGGGCAAGTCTGTGTATGAAGATCTTTATCCAAGTCATTCCATCCAGGTACATTACGAGAGTTCCCTTGACGAGATCTAAAGGTATCCCTGCCGGAGGCGAGCATAGCGGAAATTATATTCGAATAGAATTCTTTCAGATCTCTCCTGTGATAATCGTTTCTACATTTTGGGTTGGTGCACAGTAAGGCGTCTGCCGGTTGAGCTATTGACCGCAGCCTGGTTTCCGTGGTTTCCCTAAAGGATCTGGTTTTCCGTTGGTTTTTAAAATCCCAGTTAACAGCAGGTGGGTGATCAGTTAGGGGTTTCATGGTAGGGAGGGATGGGGTACTGAATGACACCTGTAAGGGGATGTGATCATTGCCCACTGCAAGAACGGAGCGAATGTTGCAGGTTACAATAGCATCATGAAGTTGAGGGGACGTGATGCAGTGGTCCAGTCAGGAGGTTGTGACTGCGTCCGTTCTGTTCTGTACATAGGTATAGGAGGAGGGAGGGAGGAGCATTACATCGCTAATTCGCAGAGCGTGATTTTGACAGAAGCGAGTTAGTTCATTATAAAATTGCTTTGTGGGGTGAGAATTAAGGTCCCCCATTATACTAATATGATCAGCCGTAGAGTCGTGAATAATGCTGTGTAACTCACCTAGGATCATGTAGTACTGGTCAAAATTGTCGTTCTTTTCCCAGGGCATATAAACATCAATTATTAAGATCTTAGAGTCCCCTACTGTCACTTGAAGCCCCAGCAATCTATCACTCCTATAGGTCAACGCATTCACCATATGGTCTAGCGATTTGTGCCACTGGAAAGAAAGGCCCCTTTCGGTCGACCAGCTACGATGTTTATCTGTAACTTGCATCGATGAGGTCGAGAATGCTCTGAAGTCTTCATGCGCTGAATCGCAGATGGCAAGGTCATGAGGCAAGAGGAGCGTTTCTTGCAACGCAATGATGCCTTTGAAGTTTTTGCAGAGCATGTTTAAGGGAGATATGTTCCGCTTGAGGCGAAAAATATTCCAAGAGATTATATCTAGTTCATCCATGGCAGATCACGAAGCTGGGGAATGAATGAGTTGATCATTTAGGTGGATGGCGGATTGACTAGCGGGGATGGGCATTCACTCGGCATAGGAGGATGGCTGGCACTTGTGGTAGAAGGCGAGTCTGCACCTGAACCCCTATTGGGATGTCAGTAAGTTCCCCTGGGGGAGGTTGGTCCCGGATTAGGTTGTATCTTCAGACTCTTATGTTAGGACCGAAATTCTCGCCTTTAAGAACACCGAGGTGGCGAAATAGACAGGTAATCCTGTAGGCCGCTTTATATTTAATTTTGTATAGGAGCTCGTGGGAGATATAAGAAGGTCGGAGCCCGTGAGAAACTTAACTGACTCTATCTGCTATGGCGTCTAGCTTCACCGATGACCATAAATTGTGAATCACAACGTGACATCTCCTCTCAGGTTTCGGGCGAGGTGATTCACGAATGCTGGGCTTCGGTTCAGCGGACACTCGAGACGTTCTTTTCTTTTTCTACTTGTTTGTGTCTGGCAGCCCCCCGTCCCCTCATGATCAATCACATCTTCATCCACGATGGGGGGTTCGGGGGGCGGGGGAGAGATCGGGTCGGAGGACTCAAGAGGGCTGGTGATCGTCGCTGAAGATCTATCTTCCACCGGAGGCACTGGGAAGGGAGGGGAGGTTGGGGGTGCGTCGGTCCTCTCCGGTAGGTCTACAGGTGATGTGGGCGCTTCATCCGAGGGCGAGAGGGCAGTTCCCTCAAGGGATGGTATGGCCATCTCGACTTCGCGTCCACCCCTACTTGTCTCGTGTTGTTGAGAGGCGAGGAAATAATAGATGCCTCATTCAAAGGAGTCTGGTGGCTTGCTGTGCGATTGTCTAATGATTCCTGCACTACTTCGATCGCATCCCAGATCCGTTTAAGATTGTTATTTGTTTCCGCAGTTTTAAGACTGTCGAGTGATTCCTGTAATCCTTTGATCACGTCCCAGATCAGTGAAAATTTGTCTTGGGCTTCCTCAATTTTTTCTGAGGTTTAGTTAATTTTTTCTGAGAGGGATTTTGCTTTTACAAAGGCATTTTCTGCCGTATGGTACACTGCAGGTAGGCTTACATCAGCAGACCCCTTTGGAGGCAGGTCCTTAGCCACTTAGTGCTATATGATACTTTCTTGAGAGAGGATAGACTTTTCGTGGGAGAATGGTATCTGGTATCAGGTCTTTGCATTTTGTATATGCAGCATTAGTTTCCTGGTCGGAGAAGGCTACACTGACAGATTGTATAGTAGAATCGTCATCGGAACGGTTAGATAAGTAAGACATTTGTTCGCGAGTACAGAACTTGTGTGTGGGGCATAGGTATCGTTAGGTGCCAGGGTCACTGGCACGACGGTTTGAGGTTGGTCAGAGGACATTTCTGTGGGAGGGCCAAGCACTAACACATACACAGCACTCTATTACCCATTTCCCAGGGCCAATAGGCTTCGAGAAGTTGAAACCTGAAAAATTCCGAAGGCAATGATTGGGGCAGAACGTAGATTAATATATCTGCAATTATACAACACTAATCGGCTTACGCGCCGGGTGTTAGGTAGAGACACTATTAATACATTGCTTTCTATGAGAGGAATAATTACCAAGAGCGAAAAACCCTTCTTATTGGGTAAAAAACGCGAGAGAGACCTCCAACACGTCCGCCCCCGACACACTCCTGGCTTTTCATATAGGAAAATGTATAATATATATATAATATATATATATATATATATATATATATATATATATATATATATATATATATATATATATATATATATATATATATATATATATATATATATATATATATATATATATATATAAATATATATATATATATATATATATATATATATATATATATATATATATATATATATATATATATATATATATATATATATATATATATATATATATATATATATATATATATATATATATATATATATATATATATATATATATATATATATATATATATATATATATATATATATATATATATATATATATATATATATATATATATATATATATATATATATATATATATATATATTACTTTTACATTGAGGAAGTTCTTTATTGGAGGGGTGGTAGAGCTTTCGGCTGGCACGCTGTTGGCCCAGCGTTCGACTCTCCGAACGGCCAATGAAGATTTAGAGGAATTTATTTCTGGTGATAGAAATTAATTTCTCGTCATAATGTGGGTTGGATTCCACAATAAGCTGTAGGTCCCGTTGCTAGGTAACCAGTTGGTTCTTAGCCTTACGTAAAAATAAATCGAATCTTTCGGGCCAGCCCTAGGAGAGCTGTTAATCAGCTCAGTGGTCTGGTTAAACTAATATATACTTTTTTACTTTGAGGAGTGGCAAGAGCCCTTGATGATCACAAAAAACCAATATTGCTTTTGTGTACATCAAGTAAATAAAAATCATTAACAAAGCGTCGACAGACCGCTGAGATGAAACTAAAATTGCGACATAAATGTCACGTTTCCCTCCGGAGTTGTCGACAGAACTGACAGAAACCAAGTGAAGAATCCTATTGTGTGAATTTCACAAAAAGCAATATAACTGAAAGTTGCAAATGTGTCAAGTTGGCTGTTGGACAGTTATTGAAAACTAATATTCATGATAGACTTTCGTATGTTTCTCTTTTGAACTTGGTGTTAGGCACTTTTATAGGCTTTCCTTTAAATTATTATGAAAATAAAACAAGTAAAAAATGCGTAGAAGTTTCTTCGGCACAATCAAGGTTTCTGTACAGTGTATAAGTTAAGTTAAGTATACCATAGTTTTACCAGACCACTGAGCTGATTAACAGCTCTCCTAGGGCTGGCCCGAAGGATTAGACTTATTTTACGTCGCTAAGAACCAATTGGTTACTTAGCAAGGGACCTACAGCTTATTGTGGAATCCGAACCACATTATAACGAGATATGAATTTCTATTACCAGAAATAAATTCCTCTATCTCATCATCAGCCGGCCGGGGAATTGAACTCCGGCCCATCGAGTGACAGTCCGCAGCTCTACCGACTAGACCAACGAAGAGCTGTGTACAGTGTATAATGTTGTATGAAACTCTCTATGTGCTGCAGTATGAAACTCTCAGCCACGACCTGGCAGCGCTCAGTTGCTCCCCAGATTCGTCCCAGTGAAGATGCGTTGGCGGCTGTCATCTCTGGCGGTGCCAGACTCACGATCATGCCTAACTTTAACCTTAAATAAAATAAACACTACTGAGGCCAGAGGGCTGCAATTTGGTCTGTTTGATAATTGGAGGGTGGATGATCAACATACTAATTTGCAGCCCTTTATCCTCAGTAGCTTTTAATATCTGAGGGCGGACAGAAAAAGTGCACACGGACAAAGAAATAGCCATCTCAATAGTTTTCTTTTGTAGAAAACTAAAAACCTACTTCAATATAACTCAGAATTTTTCCATTTTTACGCTTACAAGGTAAAAAGACTGATACATAATTCATTTTGTGTGTAAAGCATTCCTAACGCCAAGTGACTTCAAGATTAATTGGTTATTTGTGGCTGAATATTCACAAGTATGGAAGTCAAAAGGAAAACGGGTCAACAATCATCCAAGCCGAGTGTTACACACCTGATACTCAGTGTCACGGTGCAGATGAGTTGATTTCAACAGCGATGATGTCATTTTTTTCCCCTAAATGGCTGCGTGGTGATGACCAAAGGCAAACTTATGCTTTGACGACTTTCCTCCTGCTATTTATTCAGTGTCACCGCCATACTTATGTATGTTTGTATTCGGAAAAGTTAACAACATGAGATACCCACACATTGGAAGACGGAAGGAATCCAAAGCTATTTTTCCATCCGAACCAATGAATTATTGAAATGAATAAGATAGTGGCCCCATTTTGTTCTAATATGGTGAAACGTTTAATTGATTTCAGTTTTATAAAAGAATATTTTGATATATATACAGTAAATACATACAGTATTACCCTAGGAATTTATAAATTTTATCCTTTAATAAAAAAATCATATGTACTGTATATTGTACAGATCTTAAGGAATGCATAGTAGTTAATCAAGTCCAAATGACAGCGGAGGATATACTTGTCTTTCGAAAAGCAGGATCTTATGCCATTAACATGATTGATCACCCTACTGGTAAAGTGTTTAACAGTCATTAGGTTCGTCTATAGCGTGTGCGTATATTATTTACATACATACCTATGCGTGTGTGTGTAATTTTTCTTTGAATTCCAAGGCAATGGGGCAATTAGAGTATTACTGTCAGGATTTTTATGATGATTTTTCTTTGCTTTAAAATAAACTCAAAAGGTAACAGCATTTTATCAGAAAATGAAGACAAATGGAATCTAGGGTATATCAGGTAAAATTGTATTCAACAATGTTTACTGAACTTTACCTGTCTTAGTAAACTGCATTCTTTATGTTCTAAAGGGACATTTTGACAGAAACGTACTGGTTTCTCCTTCCTAATCCCTATTCTGAGAACGCCCACAAACTTTCTCGAACAAAATTTAGTATCCTTCATAAAAAGTTCCTAAAAAGTATCATCTTTCTTTGGATGCTAAGAAAGTTTTCATAGGCAGAAATGAAAATCCTTTCCCAGACGTCCGAATGACATTCTAATTATATCAGAAAACTCATTTTTAGTAACTGCTGTGACATGAGCTGGAAATATAAGAAATTACTTTGATTAAATATTCAGAAGCTGGCAAAGTTCTTTATTCTCATTTAAAGTTTTTTTTCTAGTGGTTGTGCCATGTTGTACGTTCAGGAATAAATCTCCTCTGATTAGCGGCGATGAATATCACAAATACTTTCCAATCTCTGCCAGTAGTGAATGTCGTATATGTGATTGTGGCTGATTTTATAAGAATGTGTTAAATCAATTTTCACATTATTCAAAAGAGGTCGGGAGAATATTAATAATAAAAATTCCAACTAAAAATGCCAGCAGCACGTGACATATTTCTTGGAAGTAATTTGGGTAAAATGCAGGTGGATTTAAACCAATGGAGTTAATGCAAATTTCTGGACGATTTATCAGCACAGCAGATGGTGACACGCATCTTGGTGACACGGCTCCTGGAAGGTTTAATCGTCGTGTGACATTCTTGGTCTCCCTTTTGGACTCGACTATTTCATCCAGAAGATTCTCAGTCTTCTGCTCTGTCACAAAACGGAACTAAAATATAACTTTTTGTAGCTTAAAGCAGAGAGAAGGTGATTTCTTTATAGTGATTTCAGGTAATTCTTACAATCTAGAGAGAGAGAGAGAGAGAGAGAGAGAGAGAGAGAGAGAGAGAGAGAGAGAGAGAGAGAGAAAAACTTTATATCTAGTGAACAAGAACAAAGGCGCTCAATATAATAGGATAGATAGATGGGCAGATAGACAGGGAATCTGCTGGGGAAGGGTAAAACACGGATTTCCATCTAGCAAAAAAGGCTAGCAGTAAGTTTCAGTTTTGTTACTGAGATTTGATGGTTAATGGCCAGTAGTTAGAAATAACATTATTATTATTATTATTATTATTATTATTATTATTATTATTATTATTATTATTATTATTATTATTATTATGATGATGATGATGATGATGATGATGATGATGATGATGATGATGATGATGATGATGATGATGACATTTTGACACGTCCCTCTTGTCCATTATCGTCTTTTTTTTACGTGAATTAATATTTCTGGCACTCGCCGTTGGAATTTTCCTTTGTCTACCGTTAACAATATTTATGAAGTCATATCTGTCCTTAATTGTTTTCCTGAAAATATTCTGTCGGCATCTCCTCGCTATACAGCTGCTGAAATCCATTTATCAAACTCACATTGTAGCAAAAGTCTCCACCGTCTTTCTTCAGCCTATTGACTAATTTGGAGCTGTCGACCCAAAAGCAGTAAGAGTTCTCTTCCCTCATTTTGGCTATCCGGTTAACGCCGGGCCAATTCACAGCTGCTTAAAAATTTTGCTTTCTTCCCAAAGAACTGGGGGTGGACGTGCGTCAGCCATCAGGTGACACCATTTGGGGCTACCACCACGGCCTCTACACACACCCCACCCCCCCCAACACAAACACAAACACAAATCGCAGCTATTATAATATAATGGCTACCATTTGTGTATCACCTTCAGAAAATATTATTTTCTTAAGGTGATGCCTGCGAGATGGAAGTGGTGGAGCCTTTTGTGATGTTGGGTTGATGCCCCAAAGCCCTCACCGGCGGTGAGGGGCACAGTGTGAAGGGTGTAATACACACCGATAAGACATTTGTGCAAGGCTGGTCTCTGTAAAGGTCTGTCCAAACCGATAATCTCGCGTGGGGAACAGCCCCTGGAAATAGAGCATCTACCGCAAAATGGAATATTCCGATAGTTCACTTTCGCTAGACCTCCAAGGAAAAAGATTCATGAAATATCTACTATTAAAAACAATTCAGTTCCTACGTGTCAAGAGGCTTTACCAATGAAGCTTTCAAATTTGTTTATAATTTTATTTGAAAAACTTTTCCGCCATACTACATCAATAACTTGGTCATTTTTGAGATCGCCTATTTGATAGGCAAAAATCTGTGATTCATTTATTAATTAATACTTTTCCAGTTTTGTAAAAATATGAGTAAGGCTAATTTCTTATATTTGCGATACCTCTACATTCTTAATGGATTATATATATATATATATATATATATATATATATATATATATATATATATATATATATATATATATATATATATATATATATATGAATGTCTTTTCCTGTAATACTACAGTGTAATATGAAAATAAGAAGGCCCATAAAACACTATTTAAACGTTGAAACCATATATTTCAGGCACTTGTTTCTGTGCCCCTGTTCACTGGTAGAATATGGACAGGTGGAAAGTTACAATGGTATATATACAAAAACATGAAGGTGTGGCCTTAGGCCTCCGATGTTAAGGAGGTGGCGTTTCTTAAGAAGGAGGAGATTGACCAAATTCCCCTAGTGGTTTTTGGCCTCATTAGCTCCCGTTTGGCGATGGATCTGGCGGTCGCGTTTCTTGGGTCATCTTCTTCAAAAAGGGTGCGAGGATTAAGGTGTCAATGGCGTCCGATTTCCAATGTCCTCCTGACAGGTTCATATTGTTGGTTTGATTGATGATAGCAGATTCCAGCATCTTTCTTTTGTACGGACAGCTACTCTTGAAAACCAACTCCGCCCCACTCCAGTTAATGACATGCCCTGTATTTCTAATATGTAGGAAAATTCCCGAACTCTCCGAAGCGTAACGTACTGATCTTTTGTGCTCTGTTATTCTTTGCGAGAGCGATCTACCTGTCTCGCCTACATAAATGTCATGACAATTACTACACGGTATCTTGTAAACTCCGGCTTCTTCCCTTTTGTTATTTAAGTATCGTTAACGAGCGAACTCCCGATGGATTTGGGATAATGGAAAATGAAAGGATTATCAGAACTGAGTTGCTCAGTGGCCTTTTGGATGTTTTCATCGTATGGAAGCTTTATTTTGTTGTTGAAATCTATTTGTCTGTTGTGAGTGGGACCTCTGTAGTATATTTTATTTGCTTTATTAATAGCCCTCTCGATAATGTGTGGTGGATAGAGCAGTTGCGTTAGGTGTTGGCGGATCGTGTTAAATTCTTGATCCAGGTACTCATTTGAACATATCCTAAGTCCTCTGAGGAATAGGTTGCACCCTACCATGATTTTTACGGAGACGTCGTGGTAGCTTAAGAAATGAATGTAGGAGACAGCGAAGGTGGGTTTTCTATATACTGTAAATGCATACCTGTTCTGTTTTCTTATGATCAGTACATCTAGGAACGGCAGTTTTCCGTCCTTTTCCCATTCTGTTTTAAATTTTATGGTCGGAACTAGCGAATTTAGCCTATTAAAAAATTCCTTAGAGTCCCCCCAGCTATTGTCCCAGAAAGTAAAGATATCATCTACGTTTCTAAGCCAGATCATGTTATGGGGTTTGATAGACGACAAAAGTTCTGTTTCGAAATATTCCATGTACAAGTTTGCTAGAAGGGGTGATAGGGGACTTCCCATGCTACAGCCAAATTTTTGTTTGTAAAAATTACCATTGAAAGAAAACACGTTGTTAGTTACACAGAGGTTGATAAGTTTTAAAAGTTTTATCTATGCCAAGAGGAAAATGGTCTTCATATGGTTGTAACTTCCTCTCTAAGAAAAAACAACACGTCGGCAATCAGGACTTTAGTAAATAATGAATCGACGTCTAGACTGAGCAGTTTGATGTTGTTTGAGGGATGTTTAAACTATTAAATTTTTGTATGAAATCTTCTGCATGTTTGACGTGGGAGGATGAAAGGTTCCTAGAAAGGGTGATAACAAGTCTGCGAGCCATTTTGATAATTTGTACATGAAAGAGCCCTGCTAGATATTATGGGGCGTAAAGGAATCCCATCTTTATGTGTTTTTGGGAGGCCGTAAAAATAGGGAGAGAGGGTTGATTACCTTGAATGTCTCTAGTAATTCTATGTCTTTTTATTGCCCCTATGGTTCTAACTGATTTGTTAAACTGAGCAGCAATATTTGTTGTGGGATCTTTCGTTAATTTGTCGTAGGTCTCCGCATCGTTTAGAAGTTCTTGAACTTTATTGATGTATGTCTCCTTGTCTAACAGAACTATTTTCCCGTCTTTGTCAGATTTTGTGATGATGATATCCCCCTTTTCTTAAGCTAACTAATGCATTTTGGAATCTTTTCAGGAGCGAATTTTTGTTGTTATTTTGCTCCAAGACATTTAGCAAAATGCCTTTGAGACATGCCTCTTTCTTGTCATAGTTGTTTTTGCAAAATGTTTATCAAAAGCAACTAGGAAATTAAGATTACTCTCAGGACCAGGTTTTAGAGCGAATGAAACTCCAAGATTTAAAACGGTCTGTTCTTCTGCAGTGAGGATGGTTAGAGAGATTCAGCACATTATTGGGAAGGCCAAGATTATTCCATACGCTGTTCCTAATCAGTCTTTTTAATTTGTAGCACAAATTTCTGGAGTGGGACTCACTGTTCTCAATAGCACCTGATAGCACAAAATATGAAAGATATCTGTACATACCATCATCCCTGCACATGAGGCGAAGTGACGTGGCTAGCTCACTTATTTTCTTCTAATCACATAGATGTCTTGGTGTGTGGCTTGTATTCTGTCTTGGAGGAATGTGCGGATGGAGTCCGGAAATGGGTCTGACGCCGATGTCAACGCGTGAAACCGTACATTTTGGGAGAAACTTGTTCCTGTAGGCATTCTTGTAGAAAATTTCTCTGATTCTTCCTCTTGTGTAACCCATGTACTAGCCGTTCGTACCGTCTGAAGATGTGCTTGACCCATTTCCGGACTCCATCCGCACATTCCTCCAAGACAGAATACAAGCCACACACCAAGACATCTATGTGATTAGAAGAAAAATAAGTGAGCTAGCCACGTCACTTCGCCTCATGTGCAGGGATGATGGTATGTACAGATATCTTTCATATTTTGTGCTATCAGGTGCTATTGAGAACAGTGAGTCCCACTCCAGAAATTTGTGCTACAAATTAAAAAGACTGATTAGGAACAGCGTATGGAATAATCTTGGCCTTCCCAATAATGTGCTGAATCTCTCTAACCATCCCCTCACTGCAGAAGAACAGACCGTTTTAAATCTTGGAGTTTCATTCGCTCTAAAACCTGGTCCCGAGAGTAATCTTAATTTCCTAGTTGCTTTTGATAAACATTTTGCAAAAAACAACTATGACAAGAAAGAGGCATGTCTCAAAGGCATTTTGCTAAATGTCTTGGAGCAAAATAACAACAAAAATTCGCTCCCGAAAAGATTCCAAAATGCATTAGTTAGCTTAAGAAAAAGGGGATATCATCATCACAAAATCTGACAAAGACGGGAAAATAGTTCTGTTAGACAAGGAGACATACATCAATAAAGTTCAAGAACTTCTAAACGATGCGGAGACCTACGACAAATTAACGAAAGATCCCACAACAAATATTGCTGCTCAGTTTAACAAATCAGTTAGAACCATAGGGGGCAATAAAAAAGACATAGAATTACTAGAGACATTCAAGGTAATCAACCCCTCTCTCCCTATTTTTACGGCCTCCCAAAAACACATAAAGATGGGATTCCTTTACGCCCCATAATATCTAGCAGGGCTCTTTCATGTACAAATTATCAAAATGGCTCGCAGACTTGTTATCACCCTTTCTAGGAACCTTCTCATCCTCCCACGTCAAACATGCAGAAGATTTCATACAAAAATTTAATAGTTTAAACATCCCCTCAAACAACATCAAACTGCTCAGTCTAGACGTCGATTCATTATTTACTAAAGTCCCGATTGCCGACGTGTTGTTTTTCTTAGAGAGGAAGTTACAACCATATGAAGACCATTTTCCTCTTGGCATAGATAAAACTTTAAAACTTATCAACCTCTGTGTAACTAACAACGTGTTTTCTTTCAATGGTAATTTTACAAACAAAAATTTGGCTGTAGCATGGGAAGTCCCCTATCACCCCTTCTAGCAAACTTGTACATGGAATATTTCGAAACAGAACTTTTGTCGTCTATCAAACCCCATAACATGATCTGGCTTAGATACGTAGATGATATCTTTACTTTCTGGGACAATAGCTGGGGACTCTAAGGAATTTTTAATAGGCTAAATTCGCTAGTTCCGACCATAAAATTTAAAACAGAATGGGAAAAGGACGGAAAACTGCCGTTCCTAGATGTACTGATCATAAGAAAACAGAACAGGTATGCATTTACAGTATATAGAAAACCCACCTTCGCTGTCTCCTACATTCATTTCTTAAGCTACCACGACGTCTCCGTAAAAATCATGGTAGGGTGCAACCAATTCCTCAGAGGACTTAGGATATGTTCAAATGAGTACCTGGATCAAGAATTTAACACGATCCGCCAACACCTAACGCAACTGCTCTATCCACCACACATTATCGAGAGGGCTATTAATAAAGCAAATAAAATATACTACAGAGGTCCCACTCACAACAGACAAATAGATTTCAACAACAAAATAAAGCTTCCATACGATGAAAACATCCAAAAGGCCACCGAGCAACTCAGTTCTGATAATCCTTTCATTTTCCATTATCCCAAATCCATCGGGAGTTCGCTCGTTAACGTATACTTAAATAACAAAAGGAAGAAGCCGGAGTTTACAAGATACCGTGTAGTAATTGTCATGACATTTATGTAGGCGAGACAGGTAGATCGCTCTCGCAAAGAATAACAGAGCACAAAAGATCAGTACGTTACGCTTCGGAGAGTTCGGGAATTTTCCTACATATTAGAAATACAGGGCATGTCATTAACTGGAGTGGGGCGGAGTTGGTTTTCAAGAGTAGCTGTCCGTACAAAAGAAAGATGCTGGAATCTGCTATCATCAATCAAACCAACAATATGAACCTGTCAGGAGGACATTGGAAATCGGACGCCATTGACACCTTAATCCTCGCACCCTTTTGAAGAAGATGACCCAAGAAACGCGACCGCCAGATCCATCGCCAAACGGGAGCTAATGAGGCCAAAAACCACTAGGGAATTTGGTCAATCTCCTCCTTCTTAAGAAACGCCACCTCCTTAACATCGGAGGCCTAAGGCCACACCTTCATGTTTTTGTATATATACCATTGTAACTTTCCACCTGTCCATATTCTACCAGTGAACAGGGGCACAGAAACAAGTGCCCGAAATATATGGTTTCAACGTTTAAATAGTGTTTTATGGGCCTTCTTATTTTCATTATATATATATATATATATATATATATATATATATATATATAAATATATATATATATATATATATATATATATATATATATATATATATATATATATATATATATATATATATATATATATATATATATATATATATATATATATGTGTGTGTGTGTGTGTGTGTGTGTATAATATATATATATATATATATATATATATATATATATATATATATATATATATATATATATATATATATATATATATATATATATATATATATATATATATATATATATATATATATATATATATATATATATATATATATATGAAGATAAAGACCCATAAAACACAATCTGAACATTGCAACCATATATTTCGAGCTCTTCCTTCTGTGTCCTTGTCCACTGGTAAAATTTTACCAGTGAACAGGGGCACAGAAGGAAGTACCCGAAATATATGGTTGCAACGTTCAAATAGTGTTTTATGGGCCTTCTTATCTTCATATTACACTGTGGTAATACAGTAAAAGACAGTCATGTATATATACATATATACATATATATATATATATGTGTGTGTGTGTGTGTGTGTGTGTCTGTGTGTGTGTGTGTGAACGACGAGATTAGTTTACTAAAATAATAAAATCTTTCCCTCTTTTGCTTGTGCACAGTTTGAGGGGTTGTCAGCACAATGTCCCTAGCCAGGTACGGATTTAACTTCATTTAGGGCGCACACAGGATAATAGGGGTGTTTTGATTCCCCTCATCCTCTGATATCAAAGCATGAATGTAACAGGCCTCCAGGGAAGAGGCTTATTATAGCGCCTGGGATGCGTTTCCTTCCGTCGAGAGTTTCCCAAACATCTGCTAGGTGTTCATCGGCAATTTCCCGGGCGCAAGGTCATGAACGTAGCTTTTCGAAAGGCAACCAATATAGTGTGAATTAACTAAGCTGAGTTGCTTCGTATGTATATGAGGCAGCTGACGAGGAAGTTTTCTGCAGAGGGGTTGCCTTTAGTGGTGTCCGGTAATTTCATCGCGGTAATTTCATCGCGGTAATTACATCGTGGTAATTACATCGCCTGGTAATTACATCTCATGCATTTCCACCGCATTATAAATCCATCGCAATATAAATACATCGTCTGCAATTTCATCGTCACAAGCTAAGTCAACTGCTCAAAGCATAAAACATAAACGTCTAATTTAATACTGTAGTAGTTGTTGATGGGATCTAACTATCTAACTATTCGCAAACAGCCAGCTCGTTGACTTTTCCTAAAACAGAAATATACTAAACCCTTCAAGATGCCTCTGGAGTATGTTGTAAGCACAAGGAATAAGAAAAAGTTAATTGACAATAGTCATCTATTTGTGAAAGAGAAAACGAATGGCAAAAAAACTATGTGGAAATGTGATCAATTTTATACAAAAAAGTGCCATGCAAGAGTGCATACAAATAACGAATCCATTATAAAACGACTCGGAGAACACAATCATGCAGGAGATATTGCTCATGTTGAAGCTGCCAAAGTGATTAACATAACTAAAGAAAAAGCAATAAAAACTCAAGAAACGACACATTGTATCGCAACCCAAGCGTATGTAGGAGTATCTCAAGCAGTTGCAGGTCAGCTACCAACACCACTGTACTTAA
Source organism: Macrobrachium rosenbergii (assembly GCF_040412425.1). Taxonomy (NCBI): domain Eukaryota; kingdom Metazoa; phylum Arthropoda; class Malacostraca; order Decapoda; family Palaemonidae; genus Macrobrachium; species Macrobrachium rosenbergii. The sequence continues at coordinate 13,468,676 of NC_089741.1, read as the reverse complement.
AAAGGAATATACGAAATGCAAGAAATGTAGCAGCACAAGTTCTTGCAAATCCAGTTAGTTAAGCATCCCCCCCAAATATAGGATAACACATTCACATCAGCCATTTCTTCTGTTTGACAGTGATGATGGATCAGACAGGATTATTATATTTTCGACTCGGAAAAATCTTTTGGTATTATCCAGTGCAAGCAACTGGTATGCAGATGGGACGTTTAAGACAACACCTCCTTTATTTCATCAACTCTACTCAATACATGGCATCGTGAATGATGACGTTTTGCCTCTTGTCTTTATTTTAATGGCCAACAAAACTGAGGAGAGTTATAAAAAGATTTTGTCAGAACTAAAAGGTTTAGAGCCAACCTTATCACCAAGCAAAATTATGACTGATTTTGAACGTGCAGCCATTAATGCATTTAAAGCAGCTTTTCCTAATTCAGATCAACAAAGGTTGCTTTTTCATTTCTCACAATGTTTATTTCGATCTATACAATCAAATGGCCTGCAACAGTTGTACGAGTGATGCTGAATTCGCATTAAAAATGCGTATGATAGCAGCCATTGCATTTGTTCCTGTCGCAGATGTGGTTACCTCTTTTGAACATTTAATTGACAATACTGATTTTCCCGAAGAAGCCCAGTCTGTCTTAGATTACTTTGAGGATACATGGATTGGACGGCCAAACCGTCGCTTAATACGTCGACCGCCTCGCTTTGATCATGTTCTTTGGAATTGCTTCGATGCTGCTAAATTATGTACTTCTAAGACAAACAATGCCTGTGAAGGGTGGCATCGCTCATTCAGCGAATTAATTGGGGCTTCACATCCTACAATCTGGAAATTTTTAGAAACCTTGAAGGACGAGCAAGCGAGAAATGAAGCAATAAGGGAACAATATATAGCAGGCGCGGAACCTCCCCGTAAAAAAAAGAAGTATAAGGATACAGCATTAAGAATTCAAAGAATAGTCAACGATTTTGAAAATTGCGAACTATTGGATTATCTAAGGGGAATCGCTCATAACTTGCCGTTTTGAGTACAAAGAAGGCCGTTTGTCAGATTTTTTGTTTTTGCATTGTATGTATTAGTATATAAATAAATAAAATAAAATTTTTAATGGATGTTCCATTCTTTTTCTTTCTTTAAATTGAATGAATTAATTTATGAAATTTAGGCTCAAAAGGTAAGCACTGGGCAGCAAATGCCATTCAGCGCTTAAACCTAAAAGCAACTATAATATGTAAAATACATCTATTTTCTTTAAAAAGTTTACGAGGGAATCTACTGGGCAATTATCGTCTATTTAAAATAAGACTGGCGTCAAACAGCTAATAGTTCTCGAAGCCGAACAAAAAATTAAAAACTTATTTAAAGCCCTATTAATACTAAATATTTATTTTTCCTTTTTATAATAAAAATTTTCGTAGTTAATATAAAGACAATCATGAAAAGCATAAAACAAAAAAAAATTTATAATCTTTAAAAATTTAAGACGATGAAATTACAGACGATGTGATATATTGCGATGTATTCAAGACGATGAAATTACAGGCGATGTGATATATTGCGATGTACTTTTAATGCGGTGAAAATGCATGAGATGTAATTACCATGCGATGTAATTACCACGATGTAATTACCGCGATGAAATTACGGCGATGTAATTACAGTGAATCGCCTTTAGTTTAGTATTAAGATAGTGAGTGTGGCAAGAACTGCCGTATGTTCTACTTTTCTATGAGCTTCCTCTGTCAAAGGAACTGCAGTTCGTATCTCCCCATGTGCTTCTCCCATGAAAATGGTGTAGTTCAAAATAAGGGTTCAGTTGTGGTAAATGGATTACTTTTAAAAAAGATTTTATTATTTCCCGTCAGATTGATTGACATCCGTTATCCAATATTTTTCACCATGCGATTCCCAAATAACTATTCAGTATGCAAATAA
>NC_089741.1:13429231-13454231 GCF_040412425.1 Macrobrachium rosenbergii | reverse complement strand
GATGGTATCGTTCTCGGCTAGCACTCTGCTGGGCCAGCGTTCGATTCTCCACTCGGCCAATGAAGAATCAGACGAATTTATTTCTGGTAATAGAAATTCATTTCTTGTTATAATGTGGTTCGGATTCCACAATAAGCTGTAGGTCCCGTTGCTTGGGAACCAATTGATTCTTAGCCACGTAAAATAAATCTAATCCTTCGGGCCAGTCCTAGGAGAGTTGTTAATCTGCTCAATCGTCTGGTTAAACTAAGGTATACTTACTTATATCAATGAATGGAGTCATAAAATATTTAGCGTTTATTTGGCGTTTCCCATGAAATAAATTTTTAAGCAGTTGAATCGACAGTATCTCGATTCCAAGTTCTGGGGAAATGCAGTCGGTAGTGAATTCTATGTGGAAACTTGCTCAGGATGTTCTCTTTCGTTTTCATTTCTGAACAGAAATTAATGACTAATCCTTTGACCCGATACCCTTTCTTTTATCCAGCTCTCAGAGGATTTCATAGTAGTATGTACGTTAAGTGGTTTTTCCTTTATCTGTTTTATGGCCTATTCAGTGTACTCAAGGCTGGATTTTTAATTAGTTACCGCAATGTCCCTGAAGTCATTAAAGTTTTCCCATCCGACGAAAACTTGAGGTATATCCGGTGTGGCACTGAACATTCATCCTGAATTAGCTGATATCAACAATGTCCATTTCCAGATTCTGTTTTAATTTTTTGGCTGATGTCATCTAGAATTAGTCTCTGTATTAAGCCTTTAATGTTTTCGTTTGGCCTATTTATTTTTATTGGACAAAACCTTCATTTTAGCTTTGCTATTTAATGGTGGTGCTTTATTTTATCATCGTTTCAAATTTTTCATACAATGCTTTAAATACCCTTTTATAACATGCGATCACAGTATCACACTCTTAGTCTCTCATGGAAATATATAGCTTATTCTGTTTTTTTTTTTCATAATATTTGATACTACTGCTTAATGACAAGAGCAGAAAGACAGAAAAAAAAGAACTGAGGCAAACCAGAAGTGGAGTAGATTTTTAAACTGCTATTTCGGAGAAGACTGAATTAGTGTCTTCGAAGTATCTTAAGGAATTACGGTGACCTTCGCTGGGAGCTGGTGAGGCGACATGAGTCCTTTATCTTTTGGCTTTCTTGGCACAGACAGCGAAAGCTTTGCGACAGAGATAATCGCTCTTAGAAGTTGGAAAGGAGGCCGTCGTCCTGAAATGGTGTAGTCATTAAGTTGTTAACTGAGGGCTAAAATATTATTGTCGTCCGTTAACCGCTATTTTCTGTGTGCCAACTTATAAAGTCAAGTGAAGTTATTGACAGCATCTAACCTCTCCGGCTCATTTACGTTGATATGTTGCTTGACACGAATTGAAAGTCAGCTCCTCTACACTCAGGGAAAATAAAGTAATATTCAAGCATTATGCATTTCAGAACTACTTTACAGAGCTTAGTTTTATTTAGTTTTAAAGCTTGTTTCATATCTAAGGAGAGTCATATCTGCCAAGCTCAGAAAATATTTACCGAGACTTAATACAATTAATGTTGTAATCTTTACATTTGCAGTTATAACATTATTAAAAGAATTATTACTACTACTAATAATAAATACCATTATCACAAGAAAGGTAGAAAAAAAAGGAAGGCGTTAATTAACACACTGACAAAGCTGAGTTGATGCACAGATAACGTTATAAAAAAGAATTAAAATTCTCTCAAATTCTGATTCTATTATTTTGTAAAACGCCCTCTCCCAAAATGTCGAAAAGAAATTCAAACTTTGAGATCCTCGAAATGAGTTTCCTTTGAGGTATTTGAATCGCTGCTCATCCAACAACCCTTTTCCTATTTGATTATCTTTACCAAGGAGACTTTAATAATTGTCCCCTGGGAGAGTTTTTAATGGGGAATTTCATAGCACCCATCCCCTATAAAACAGAGAGAATGAAAAATGGATTTAGAGAGTGTATTGTGGGTCTTATTCTTCTGCCTGGTGCTTTAGCAAAGTTAGCTATTTTTCTGGAAGAAGTATAAGACTTTTTTTTCCTTGTACCTGTTTATTGGTAATCTCGGCTACCCGCATGAATATATATATATATATATATATATATATATATATATATATATATATATATATATATATATATATATATATATATATATATATATATATATATATATATATATACAGTCATTATAAGAAAATAAAAAGGAGAGTTTGTATTATTATGGTTTAAAAAAATGTTTCCAAATACCTTCCTATTACCATATAAGAATCTCTTAATCTTTTTACTTCTCGAAGTGGAATTAATATGTAGGAGGCTCAAGATGGAAACCTATCTATACAGAAGTATACGAGGCACGTTCATAATTCCTTGACATCAAAAATAAACAAAATCACTAAAACTAAAAATAGATAAAACAAATATGTCGACATTTTTATCTTGATGCCAAATAAACTCACTGTAGCCATTCAGAATATATAGCTTATTTATTAAGACTAAGCCATTAATGTTAGTAGCTGCTTTGTACATCCTTGTTAAAAATTCATTTTCATTCATCCTAGTCATTATCTGAAGCTCTTTATATTTATATAGTTACTATCCTTAAATGAAATTGTAGGAATATGATGCAGCTTAATTACCCAAAAAATATATTCATATATATTTTTTAATTCTTTGCAGGTGTATTAAAATATTACTGTAGTAGATAATAAATTCTCAGGAACTTGGGCGTCCTTTTCCAGGTGATTAACTTTTGGTTTCAACTGATGGATAAGTTTAGCATTTACCATAATGTACTTATACCTTATGTTATTAATCACAATGATTCACAGAGGATTCGGTTCTTTGTAACAGACCACATGTAACGCCATCTCTCTGATACTGCAGTTACATTCTAACACAAGAAAAAGAGTTTGTCAAATTCCTCTATCGAATTCCTCCATCCCTCTCCATTTTTCTTGGCTCTTTTCTTGCATGAAATGTCGTTCAACCTGGGAACTGTTGCTTATAGGTCGTGTCATACGTTTCCTGTATTATATACTTTTTATTACTTATTTATTAAACCTTTTTATATTTATTATTTATATTATTTGTTTATTTATTACGCTCATTTCATGGCAGCAAACTGAATTAACCACGGGGTGTAACAGTTCCCGTGGACGTTTTTTGGTTCATTGTATTTATGTCTGCCTAATTGTCCGTTAGTCTAATTACCTGAATCTAATGAAGGAAATGCTTTAATTTTTCTAAGATTCACAATGCTAAGGGGCACAGGTGATTAAATTTTTTCTTCAAATGGACTGAAATTACGATTAGTAAGATAATAAGTGTTGGATATCTCGCTTAGAATTTATATCAGTTGCCTACCTGGATCTACATTTGCATTAGTATAATTGTATGTCTGGAAGCATAAATGGCGGTGAGATGCTTGAAAATTGATTTCATGTAATTTTAGATAATTAAGGCAGAGTGAATTTAGATCCAACTTGATTTCAAACCTTTATGTGAAAGTTATTCGTTTAAAGATTCCACAAAAGCTCGAAGAAGAATCACAGTCGGGAAGTTCCTTCAGTGAGAAAAGCTGACTTTTAAAGCTTTGGTATTTGGGTTTGGTGGCCATTAGTGGAACCAACCTCTGCGTCTCGTTTTCGGATCTTGTTGGAAACTTTATACTCTTGAAATAGTTATTTTCTATCTATATCCTTTTGTCACCCTCTGCATACAGGATTATTTGTTTTTTCAGATGATTTCTTAGCTGGAAATTCATCTTTTACATTGTCGTAACATTCCTTCTGAATGTCCTCTTACTCATAAAAGATTTTCCTGACGATCATTAATACGAGTTTTTTTTTTTAAATTTTGAGAACAAATGGATAAGTATAAGCGTAAAAAAAAAATGAAGTCTTGAAGCAAGAAACCACCCGATTCTTTGGCATTATTTGTTATTATCCGAGGAAAATAACAATTTGATATCTACAGATCTGGTTGATAGAGTGATTTCTTGTAGGACCTATTTTTGAATGAGTTTATCGTTATTGAATTAGTTAACAAAAATATCCACTCATGCTGTAAACGTTGCTATCACAAGAGCTAAAAATAAAAGGCATTAAGCAACATTAAAACATTTTTACATTAAGAAAGGCAAATAGGTTCCTCGCAAAGCATCATTCATTTATTTTCTAAAACGCTGGTATTCTGAAATCTCCATCCACGAAACGTCTGGATATAAATACTCATTCTTGTGGATGGTTCCCTGTGTAAAACGTAAATCAAGACACGCATTCAACGGAAAGCTGCATTAAAAGTTAATGTAAATTACGACTCCTTTTTTCAATCATTTAAAGAAAAGGTGAAATAAAAGAAGACATATTACAACATAAGTAAAAAAAAAAAATTATCTCTATAATGTGATGACCACTAGACGCTTTTAAACTTTAGGAGTCGTCAGAAAGTAAAGATTAAAATATATGTTTTACGGTTTAATATCATCATTGTAATTTCATAGCTAAGTATGGGGGGATAGAGTTAACGCTCCTGCTGAGGGCACAAATTACTACAAAGTGCATTGCTGAAAATTATATAATACTGAACGATTTTATAGCACCAGGAACCAAGGAAAGTGTTATTCAGGTAAGTCATAACTTCATTATCCCAGGCTAATTTAAAGTTCATCACTTTCTGAACGAAAAAAGGAAAAACATTCATATTTAAAGGACTTGATTCAAATGGAGTAAAGTATAAACTAAAATGTGAATAAACATAAAAGACAAAACATATCTGATTTTACTTTTTTTATAAAGCCTTTCAAAGATGTAAATTATTAAACAGCAGGATGAATAATAAACTGAAAGGCGAATATATATGCCCTCAAAATGTCTATTGTAATTCAGTGTAAAAGTTTAAAGGTCAATTTTTTATGCACGGTCTCTCGTGACAGGAAGAAGCAGTCTCTGTCTCTTATTTGATGTAGTTTTATTGTTTCATCCTCTCTCTCTCTCTCTCTCTCTCTCTCTCTCTCTCTCTCTCTCTCTCTCTCTCTCTCTTGCAGGTCCCCTTCTACTCTGTCTAATATCTGTTTCAAGCCCACCTCTGTGTCTTCCTAATTTTTCCCTGCGCATCTATTTCCTCATCACTGTGGCCTGTATATTCATTCTGTCTCTCTTCTGTGGTTCTGAATATTTGGCCTTATTGAAAATGATGGTTGCCATCCATAGTGGGATTAAGAGAAAATTCTCTCTCTCTCTCTCTCTCTCTCTCTCTCTCTCTCTCTCTCTCTCTCTCTCTCTCTCTCTATGTATTGTATAGGGTCATTTAGCTATTCCAAAATCGTCCCCTGAAGTTTAGTTCTTTGGTAGAAAACATAAATGACGAATATGTAAGTTAATAAGAGGCGATAAGCTAAATATTTAATGTCGTTATAAATCCCTGAATATTATCACTAAAAGGTGCCTGTACATACATGCACAAGTTGTTGCAAAATCTCATCCATTACAAACTTTGTGGCAAAGGCTGACCAGTAATATTGATGTATGAATTTGTATGGATTAAGTAGATTACCCAGTCGCCCGGAAATTTAAAGCATTTCCGTTGTCAGTGATGACTGAAGTAGGGGAATAAAAAAGAAATACTTTATAAAAAGGGTGTTCAAATAGCCACCCTCCTCATTCATTGTCAAACCAAAAACGCAACATCCCGTGCAATGGATATAAGTGAACTGATTCAACACATTCTCGGAAAGCAAGGACAGTACCGACGAAGTCTACCAACTTAGTTGAAGGTTTCATGAATCATGTAGTCACAGCAATAAAGAAAATGCCAGTATGACAGACGTCAGATCTTAATTTCGTATGCCATTTCAGTTTATTTGATATAAAGGTCTAATTTATTTTGTCTTTCAGTAAATGCTAACTCAAGAGTGCGACAATGCGTCCAACCCCACGCCACATCTTGACCACAACAGATGTTGTTATCATAGAGCGTCAATCACTGGAGTAGCATCTCATAAAATTGAGCGTGTGACCTTGGGCGGCCATATTTGAAAGGTCTCGTCCCAGCTCATAGTACTATTTAATTATTATTATTATTATTATTATTATTATTATTATTATTATTATTATTATTATTATTATTATTATTTTTGAGTGATTTGGGTACAGCGAGTATCTAGTGAGTGTTTAGTGAGTGTTTTTCACTGAGAAAAATTACCTTACATAAACAGGTTGGCCTAAGAACTCCAACCATCGTGGTCAAGGCCTAAACATCTGCTCTTGGATCTAAGCAGTGTTTAGCACAAATGGTTCCTGTATATTACAGGACTTTCTTTCCATACAGTCACTAAACACTAACGAAACAGTAATGTACAATTCCTAAACACTAACATTCACAATACACTTACACTCACTAAACACTCCTACTCACTATACATCCATGCTCACTAAACACACACACTTACTACACACTCACACTCACTAAACACTCACACTTACTATACACTCACACTCAATAACACTAAACACTCACTAAATACTCAACACTCACTAGGCACTTACTACACAGTAAATGTTCACTAAACACTCATAAAACACTAAACACTCACTAAATACTCACTGTACCCCAAATCCTTAGTAAACATTCACTAAACACTCACTTATTCCTAAATAGTAATTAAACACTAAGCATTCGCTAAGCACTCACTATACACTAAACATTCACTAAGTTCTCACTATACACTACTCACTAAACATTCACTAACCACTCATTATACATTAAGAACTCACGAAACCCTAAACACTCATTGAACACTAACTACTCACTAAACCTTAAATATTCATTAAATCCCTAAACACTCATTAAATACTAAACAGTCAATGAACATTCAATAATCACTGATTAAACATTCACTGAAAACTTACACACTAAACATTCACTAAACACTAATTTTCATAAGACATTCACTAAACATTCACCGAATACTGACTGAACATTCACTAAACACTAACATTCACAAAACACTCACTAAACCCTAAACATTCACCAAACATTCACTGAATACTTAGGCACAAACATTCACTGAATACTTACACACTAAATATTCACTAAACATTAACATTCACAAAACATTTACTAAACACTAAACACTCACTAAACATTCACTGAATACTTACACAGTAAACTTTCACTAAATACTTACACACTAAACATTCACTAAACACTAACATTCACAAAACATTCACTAAACACTTACTAAACATTAACTGAATACTTACACAGTAAACATTCTCTGAATATTCACACACTAAACATTAACTAAACACTAACATGTACTAAACCTTCACTAAACCCTAAACACTCACTAAGCGCTTACACATTAAACATCCACTAATCCCTTAACACTCACTAAACATTCACTGAGCACTTACACACTAAACATTCACTACACACTAACATTCACAAGACATCTCACTAAACCATTCACTGAATTGTTTCTGTGGGCTAAACATTCACTGAAAATTCCTACACACTAAACATTCATTATAAACTATACACTCACTAACCCTAAAAATTAAATACTAAATTCTCACTAAAACTAAATGCTCATTAAACCTTAAACACTGAACTGTAACTGAACATTCATTAATCACTAACTAAACACTTACACAATAAACATTCATTAATCAATTTAAAATTCACTAAACCCTAAACAAACACTAAACATTAATTAATACTAACATACTAAACATTCACTAAACACTAACATTCACTAAACCTACACTCACTAAACACTTACACACTAAACAACTTCAACAGTGAAACCTAAATATTCACTAAATATTGACTGAATATTTGCAAACTAAGCATTCACTGAATACTTACACAGTAAACACTCACTAAACTTTGTAAACATTCACAAAACATTCACTAAAACCTAAAAGTTTAAAAAATAAACACAAACTAAACAGTCACTAAACATTCACTACCAATACTTACACACACAATGCATTCACTAAACACTAACATTCACTAAATCATAAACACTTACTAATCACTCACTAAACACTAACATTCACTAAATCATAAACACTTACTAATCACTCACTAAACCCTAAATACTCACTAAACATTCACTGAATACTTGTACACTAAGCATTCATTGAAAACTTACACAGTAAACATTCAATAACACGAACATTCACAAAACATTCACTAAACCCTAAACACACAACAAACACTTATAAACTATACAGTAATACTAAACATTCACTGAATACTAAAAAGCACTAAACATTGTTCCCATAAGCACTTACATTCACCAAACATTCACTAAACCTTAAACACTCACTAAACGTTTAGTACAGACTAACATTCACTAACCCTAAACTCTCACTAAACATTCACTGATGGACTTTCAAAACTAAACTTTCACTAAACACTAACAGTCACAAAACCCTAAGCACTCACTAAACACTGTACACACTTTTCAATAAACCCTAAACACTCTTTAAACACTGAATAAGCATTAACACTGAAAACTTGCATACTTGGCATTCACTGAATACTTTCACAGTAAACATTCATAACACTAACATTCACTAAACCCTAAACACTCACTAAACACTTAGTTGTTAAGCATTCACTTAACCTAAACACTCACTAAACATTCAATGAATAATTACACACTAAACATTCCCTAAGCATTAACATTCACCAAACATTCACTAAACCCTAAGTACTCATTAAACACTTACAAACTGAACATTCATGAAACCCTAAACATATAAATGTTCTCTGAATACTTACACACTAAACATTCTTTTAAACATTAAAATTCAGAACCCTAAACACCTACTAAAACCTACATACTTTATTCACTAACATTAAACACTCACTAAACATACACTGAATACTTACACACTAAATATTCACTGAATACTTAGAAACCAAATATTCACTAAACTCTAACATTCACTAAACCCAAAACATCACTAAACATGAACTAAATACACACTAAACATTCCCTAAACACTAAAATTCACCAAACATTCACTGAACCTTTTTTCAATAAACACCTAAAAACTAAACCTAAACACTCACTAAACATCTTCTCAATGCTTACACACTAAACATTCACCAAAACACTAAATTCAAAAACCCTATACATTCTAAAGTTTTACACATGCAAAAATAAACAAGTACTAATCATTCACTAGATACATACACACAAAAAAACAGACATTGACAAAACATTCACTAAACACTAAAAACTGACAAACATTCACTAAACACTAAAATTCACTAATCATTCAATAAACCTAAGTGCTCGTTCCTTCACTTACAAACTAAACATTCACTAAACTCTAAACATTCACTGAATACACACTAAACATTCTCTAACTTTCAGAAAACATTCAAAAACCCTAAACACTACATATTCACTAAACACTTACTCATCCAAAACCCTCAACACTACATATTCACTAAACACTTACTCATTAAACATTTACTAAATACTTGCTCACTAAACATTCAGGATAAAACAATTTTCAAAATCTAAGCCCCTGTTCAATTTGCCCAGTTACCAGAACTTTAAAGATGGCTGCAAGGCTCTGCAGCGCTGCCCTGGTGGAAGACCACAGGACTACTTAATACTGGAATACAGATAGCAATTCCAGATTAGATACTCTTCATGGTTTAAAATCAGTGCCAGTCGTGAACTTACAAAGGACCCAGTTCACGACTGGCAAAATGGCCTTATATACATGTAGGTGTGTGTGTGTAAAGGCAATAACACATAGTTCTTGAAACAATGGAGATACTGGGCCTTTCGACACTGAGCATTGAAAATCCATTGTTCCACTTTCCTTTTGGTATTGCCTTTATATTTTCATCACATTCCATATTTTTCATGATTCAGTTATGCATATACAAAATATATGTACAGTATATATATATATATATATATATATAATATATATATATATATATATATATATATATATATATATATATATATATATATATATATAATGTCACGATGCGTATCAAGTACCTGGTTACTACACAACTAATCTCAAGATTCCATAATATACCTCACTTCAGCCAGATACCTGAACTCTCATAACATTAATTGTTACGACTGAATACTCTAAAGGTAACAGTGATCCCTTAAGAAAAACTTATTTATCACTTGAAAAAATCAAACTAAGTCTATCAGAATATGTGTGAGGTATCAAAAATTAAACTAGAAATCTTCTAGAGTAAAAGGGCATCACTCCATCAAAAAACTCTAACTGTTTCCCTGGTCTTAATTCACTTTAGCAAAACTAAAAGAACAAAACATGTTTATCACTTTGCCTTATGCACACACAATCAATCCTATTCACTGATGGTCAATAAATGAAACACTGTTTTTCTAAAAATGTTAAATACAAAATTTATTTTCAAATTCAAAGTTTATAATTAGAATTCACAATTAATTAGAATTCACAATCTGAAAAATTTATTATTACTCGAAAATAACACAACACTTAATCAATTCTTGAATTAAATTATGAAACAAAATTAATTCACAAAAATTTTATCAAGAATTTAAATTAATCAAGCAAAATTTAAATTATCAAGAATTACTCAAGATTTAAAATAAGAAAATCTCAATAAATGAAATCAAGTATGCAATGTTAAATTAAGTATGCAATGTTAAATTACCAAGAAATATTTACAATGCTTTGTAAATAAATGTTACATCACAAACATAAAAAAATGTGAAAATATAAAGAAATTGTAAATAGAAAAACACACAAAAACACATAAGATTTATCAATAATGATTTCACTTGTTCAAAATTTCCTACCTTATCATACCACAATAACTTATTATACCATGGTATCAATAAGTAAAATTTCACGTTACCTTACACAACTTGTGAAAACCTCTGTAAATCACTTGCTGCAGCTGCATTACACAATACACACTTTTTACCAGGCGCCGTTATTGAACTAAATAACTTTGCTAAATTCAGATCTCAAAAGTTAATGTTAAAAGTGACCACAAAAAATTACGTTAAAAGTAATCTCTTCCTAATTAGGAATGAGAGAGAGAGAGAGAGAGAGAGAGAGAGAGAGATGGAACCAAATCGACTGGTCTCAGAAATCAGAATGAAACAAATTTTAGGATTCCAGTGAAACAATTAAACATTAAAGCATTTTGGATGTCAAAAGTTTAACGCATTAAAGCGTTTTGGGTGCGAGATACTAAAGAAGCTTCTAGAAGGAAGTTACGTCATCCTAGCAAAACGTTTTGAATGCAATCTTACAAAACATGACGTAATTGATCAGGACACGTATTCTTTCTCTCCAAGTGGCATACGTGACTCGAACAACATGTAACAACATGAAATCACTCGTCTTGAGCCCGTATGGGACGAATCGGCGTTTGTTTTCAAACCTGTCATCGCTAACCCAAAACAAAGCGCCACTCTTATCTGAACTGATGACAACTGAAATGAAACAAGCCCTGGTGGACACACACACGTGTTCATAAGCTACGCTTTTACCAAGAAAGATATTCGTTCTAAATTACATTACTATTAAAATTGTATTATCAATTCTAAATTACGCTATCAGGAACTTAATCAAGTTCTTTTTGAGATCTGATGCCAAACTAAATATGACACTTCAACGATCATTATCATTAAACATAACACATGAAAAAAAGTAAATATGTCAAAATTATAGGAGGATATACGTATTACAAGGCAACATCATGAAATTCCTCCCGAGAAGATTACTTATCCCGGTTTGAATCCCACGATTCACAACGGGATAAATAATCTGCTATGACATTATCTTTTCCTGAAATGTGTTTAACACTTACATTATACGGGTTGCAGGCATAAATACCACCTGGTCAGTCTCATATTATTATTTTTCATCTTATTGATGAATGAGATTGGGTTGTGATCCGACAACACTAAAATTTCTTCATTCCTAGGTCGGTTCACATACACTTCAAACTTTTTCAATGCTGTGATTAATGCTAATGTTTCTTTTGATTGTTGAGTAAGTTTTCTGGTGCTTTTTCAACTTTGAAAACATAAAACATACTGGATGTAAGATTTTGTTGTCATCTTCTTGAAGTAGAACAGCTCCAATTCCACAGTCGGATGCATCAACTTGTATCACGAACTTTTATTGAAGTCTGGAGCTTGAAGCACTGGTCTTGAAGTTAATATGGCTTTAACCTTCTCAAATGATTCTTGACATTCGGAGTCCAATCAAACTTTCTTTTAGGACTGGTTAAGTCAGTTAAGGGAGCTACTATGGCTGAGAAATTTGGACAGAATCGGCGATAAAATCCACCCATGCCCAAAAATCTTTGTAGCTGTTTCCTTGTAGTAGGAGGGGTAGCCTTACTGATACCTTCTACATTAGCGTCAATAGGAGCGAGAAGGCCTTTTCCAACTTCAAATCCTAGATACTGTACAGTTGCCTTTCCAAACTCAGTTTTTTGTAAGTTGATTGTTAGTCCTGCTTCCCGTAGTTTCTTGAACACTTTCCTTAATATCTTCAGATGTTCTTCCCATGTATTAGAATAAATCACAATGTCATCAAGGTATACATCCACTCCTTCTATTGATCCTAGTAGTTGATCCATCACTCGCTGGAATGTTGCAGGTGCATTCATCAGACCAAACGGCAAAACAGTGTATTGATACAGTCCAAAAGGAGTAATGAAAGCTGATAGCAACTTAGCATTCTCATCTAAGGGAATTTGATAATATCCTTTCAACAAGTCTATCTTGGAAACAAATTTGGCTTGCCCAATATTATCAAGTAATTGATCAATAAGAGGCAAGGGATAATTGTCAGCCACACTGATGGAATTCAGTTTCCTATAATCAGTATACATCCTAAATGAGCCATCTGGTTTCTTCACTAACACACAAGGAGAACTATAATGACTTGAACTGGGTTCTGCTAATCCATGCTACAACAAATATTCAACTTCTTTCTTCAAAACATCTCGATGAAAAGGTGATAAGCGATAAGCTCTCATTTTAAAAGGTTTTCCATCATCTCTGATCTTTATCTCATGCTTTGTCAGATTGGTACACCTAGGTACATCTGCAAAAATTTCAGGGAAACTTTGAATCACTTAATTCACTACTTTGCTCAACACTCAGATGTTTTAGTTTATCTTCCAAATTTTCTAATATTGAAGAATTGTTCATCTTGTTTTCAGCTCCCAATTGTAGCCATCATCGTCCTCTGTAGATGAAGTTGTCTGTGTTATTGACACTGTTTCAGTTTTAGTCTCTGAGAAGTAAGGTTTCAAAAGATTCACATGTATCTTCCTCTGTCGTTTCCTTCTTCCTGGTGTTTCAATCACATAAGTTCGATCACTTAACTTCTCTATTATCCTATAAGGACCTTGAAACTTATTGGTAAGGGGAAATCTTTTCACTGGTAAGAACACTAGAACTTGCTGTCCAATACTAAAATTTCTTAGCTTAGTCTTAGCATCATATTTCCTTTTCATTTTCTCTTGGCTTATTTTCAAATTTTGTAAAGAAAACTTTCTAATTTCTCTTAACCTTTTCCTCAAGTTCTTCACATATTCTCCTTGGATTTCCTCTTGATTTTCTTCCCAATTCTCTGCAAGAATCTTCAATGGACCTCTAATGTCTCGACCAAAAATCATTTCATTTGGTGAACATCCCATGCTTTCTTGATAAGCATTCCTAACTTCAAATAACATTAAAGGTAAACCAGCATCCATTCTCTTCCTGATTCATTACAATACTTAGTTAACATACTTTTCAATGTCTGGTGGAACCTTTCCAAGGCTCCTTGAGTCTCTGGATGATAAGCAGTTGATAACTGTTGTTTTACTCCTAACAAGTTCATCACATCCTGGAATAATTTTGAAGTAAAGTTCGTTCCTCTATCACTTTGCACAATTTCTGGTATTCCAAACTTGGAGAAAAACTCCACCAACTTCTCAGCAATTACCTTTGCACTTATACTTCTTACAGGAATCGCCTCAGGATACCTAGTCACTGGACACATTAATGTTAATAGATATTCATTTCCTTTCTTTGTTTTCGGAAGTGGCCCAACCACATCTATAATTACCTTGCTAAAGGGTTCTCCTCTAACTTCTATGGGATGTAGGGGGGCTTTCTGAATGGTTTCATTCGGTTTTCCAGCTATCTGGCATGTGTAACACACTCTGCAAAATCTGCTAACATCCTTGTGAAGTCCAGGCCAGAAAAAATACTTCATAATCTTCTCAACAGTCTTCCTGATTCCCATATGTCCAGACTCATGCGCTACTGCTACAACTTGTTTCCTCAATGGATATGGAATCAAAATTTGATGATATTCACCCCATTCAGCATTTCCTGGTATATCTGCAGGTCGATGCTTCCTCGTTAGTAATCCTTCCTTTAGATAATAACAGGTAGAGGTTTGTTGCATCTCTTCTTGATCAACAACTCTGAAGAACAAATCAGCCAACGTTGTATCCCTCTTCTGCAGTTTCATTAGCTTCTCTCTAGTCACTTGACCAACTTCAAGGGCTGAACTCTCCATATCTGCTAACTCTGCTTCTGTAGTTTCACTACTATCTTCAGGAACACTTTGACTACTCGGAGTCTCTTCAGTAACAACAGGAACCTCTTCTTCTTGGGAAATCTCTTCATTACTACCACTAGGGGAAACTTCACTTTCCTGGAACAGTTCTTCTCATCTTAAAGATCCTTCACTTGATTCTTCTGGTGCAGGTAAATCCTCAGTATTTTCACTTGCAGACATAGTTCTCTTCATACTCCTGGTAGTTACACAACTTGGAAACAGGTGGGGGTTTTTCTTCTCTAAATCTACAGTAGGACTAACCCTTAACGGTTTGTCTGTCACTATAGGACAAGGAACAAATGGTACACTACCAACTTCATTACCCAGTAAAACATGTACACCTTCAACAGCTAGTGAGTCCTTTACAGCAAAATCAACATTTCCTGTCACCAATTCACAGGACAAATGCAAGCGCCATATAGGAGTTACCTCTTCTCCTCCTATACCCTTCAAAATAACTGAATCTCCAGTGAGATTCTTCTCCAACTGTGGGTGAGCACCACGAACTACCACACTATGGTTACTCCCCGTATCACGTAATACTTTGACTGGTACCTGCACACTTCCTCCTTGAGTTGTCAGCGTACCTTCATAGATATATGGCTTAAAAGCCTCCAAGCTGCTCAGCCACTCACTGCTTGAAGTTACATTTCCACTGGTTGCTAAACACTCTGCTTGTTTAGTTTCAGTCATCCCCACACTGCTCTTCGTAGTTTGCTTCACCTGGTTACCTTTAACCACTTGACCAACTGGTTTGGTCTGCTGTTGTGTCTGATAACAATCTCGACTGTAGTGTCCTACTCTTCCACACTTGTAGCAGACAACATTAGTCTTCTGTATCTGTCTTGAGAACAGACTGGATGATGAGGATTTAACATTTAATTGCTGAGGGTTGTTACCTGGCTTTGTATTGGCATAGCCACTAGAAGGATTTCCAGTTGTAATGTTCCTGAAATTTGGATGAGACCTGAAACCTGTGCGTTGTTGGTTCTGGTACTTGACATTATAATTTCTTTTGCTAGAAATTATATTAAAATCTTCACTCAATGTAGCAGCTTTGTCAAGTTTTTTAACCTCTCTCTCTCTTAAATAGGTTCTTATGTGTTCAGGAATTCCTCTAAGATATTGTTCTAGGACTACTAACTCCTCAAGTTCGTCCATAGATTTAACTTTAGCAGCCTCCAACCATCGTTTAAAACATCTTCTTACTTTGTAAGCATAATCCAAGAAAGTTATCTTGTCATCCTTTCTCAAAGATCTGAATCTTTCATTATAATATTCAGGGTCATCTGGTAAACTTGTAGCACATTATGTTTGAGTACCTTGTACTCTTTACACTGATCAGCTGATAAGGCTAAATAGGCACTTCTTCCTTTACCAATGAGAACACTCTGTAACAAGACCGACCATTTATCTTCTGGCCATCCCATACCTGAAGCCACTTTTTCAAAGTGATCAAAAAACTCATCTGGGGCTTCTTCTGTAAATTTCGGAATTAACTTCTGCACTCTTACTACATCAAATACAGGGTATGAATTACCTTGAGTAGGGTTAGACGGTGTTACAGGTAACTTGGAGCGGGCTTCTATCAATTTCATCTCTCTTTCATAATATTCTTGTTTCCTTGCTCTTTCTCTTTCCTCTTTTGCTCTTTCTCTTTCTTCTTCTGCTGCTTTTTTCTTCTTCTCTTTCCTTTCTTTCTCTTTTCTCTCTATGTTCTCTTTCTCTTTCTGCTTGCATTTCTCTCTTTCAGCCTGTATCCTCAGCTTAATCAAATTTTCTTCTGCTTCTATTCGTCTAAGCTCTGCTTCTGCATCACTTTTCTTTCTTTTGCTCATGTTTATCTGTAAATTCTGCCTCAGCTGCATTCAACAATTCTTGCACCTCTCCCAACTCTTCATCTACTTTACCAGAGTCCATCAACGCTTGGATTGCAATATATTTGATTTGTGCCTTAATCATACCACTAGACACATTACCCCCACATGCTACTGCTAAAGCAATCCACTGTGCCTTAGTTAGGTTGGATTCAGATAACTCTTGGATGGAAGGAGTTGCTAACAACCTCTGAACATTGAACAGAGCCATTTTCTCTAAGTTACTCAACTAAATAATTCACAATACAGTGTAAAAAATAACTATGTGGTCACTCTCCTATCAATATATATCCCTAACACCACCAGCATAAACCATAAACCAGAGTGATATTTTGTTTTGTTTCCCGGGTCTCTGGGCACCAAACAATATTATGTCACGATGCGTATCAAGTACCTGGTTATTACACAACTAATCTCAAGATTCAAAAATATACCTCACTTCAGCCAGATACCTGAACTCTCATAACATTAATTGTTACGACTGAATACTCTAAAGGTAACAGTGATCCCTTAAGAAAAAACTTATCAATCACTTGAAAAATAAAACTAAGTCTATCAGAATATGTGTGAGGTATCAAAAATTAAACTAGAAATCTTCTAGAGTAAAAGGGCATCACTCCATCAAAAAACTCTAACTGTCTCCTGGTCTTAATTCACTTTAGCAAAACTAAAAGAACAAAACATGTTTATCACTTTGCCTTATGCACACACAATCAATCCTATTCACTGATGGTCAATAAATGAAAAACTGTTTTTCTAAAAATGTTAAATACAAAATTTATTTTCAAATTCAAAGTTTATAATTAGAATTCACAATTAATTAGAATTCACAATCTGAAAAATTTATTGTTACTCGAAAATAACCCAACACTTAATCAATTCTTGAATTAAATTATGAAACAAAATTAATTCACAAAAATTTTATCAAGAATTTAAATTAATCAAGCAAAATTTAAATTATCAAGAATTACTCAAGATTTAAAAAAAGAAAATCTCAATAAATGAAATCAAGTATGCAATGTTAAATTACCAAGAAATATTTACAATGCTATGTAAATAAATGTTACATCACAAACATAAAAAATGTGAAAATATAAAGAAATTGTAAATAGAAAAAAACAAAAATACACATAAGATTTATCAATAATGATTTCACTTGTTCAAAATTTCCTACCTTATCATACCACAACTTCCTAACTTATTATACCATGGTATCAATAAGTAAAATTTCACGTTACCTTACACAACTTGTGAAAACCTCTGTAAATCACTTGCTGCAGCTGCGTTACACAATACACACTTTTTTACCAGGCGCCGTTACGAACTAAATAACTTTGCTAAATTCAGATCTCAAAAGTTAATGTTAAAAGTTACCACAAAAAATTACGTTAAAAGTAATCTCTTCCTAATTAGGAATGAGAGAGAGAGAGAGAGAGAGTGGAACCAAATCGACTGGTATCAGAAATCAGCATGAAACAAATTTTAGGATTCCAGTAACAGTGAAACAATTACGTGATGTCATTAAAGCATTTTGGGTGCGAGTTACTAAAGAAGCTTCTAGAAGGAAGTTACGTCATCCCAGCAAAACGTTTTGAATGCAATCTTACAAAACATGACGTAATTGATCAGGACACGTATTCTTTCTCTCCAAGTGGCATACGTGACTCGAACAACGCATGTAACAACATGAAATCACTCGTCTTGAGCCCGTATGGGACGAATCGGCGTTTGTTTTGCAAACCTGTCATCGCTAGCCTAAAACAAAGCGCTCACTCTTATCTGAACTGATGACAACTGAAATGAAACAAGCCCTGGTGGACACACACACGTGTTCATAAGCTACGCTTTTACCAAGAAAGATATTCGTTCTAAATTACGTTACTATTAAAATTATATTATCAATTCTAAATTACGCTATCAAGTAACTTAATCAAGTTCTTTTGAGATCTGATGCCAAACTAAATATGACACTTCAACGATCATTATCATTAAACATAACACATGAAAAAAGTAAATATGTCAAAATTATAGGAGGATATACGTATTACAAGGCAACATCATGAAAATATATATATATATATATATATATATATATATATATATATATATATATATATATATATATATATATATATATATATATAATATATATAAACTAAATTTATATATATAGTCGTTTATATATATGGATTAGTATTAACAAAGTAAAAAAGTGTGGATGGATTAATTAACAAACAAAATAGAGGTAGAATGAATTTAAAGATGTTAAAACATACTGAATGCAAGAATTACATTTCTTTGCGCTCATTTTCTTCAAACCAGATTTCTATGTTTAAAAAGCCCAAATTGACTAAACTGAATAAACATCGAGCCGAACTTATTTCCAGTTTCGGGAAATTTACCGTAATCAGAATCTGAGAAGAAAAGAAAACAAGTAAAAAATGCAATCGAGTTTTCTGTACAGATGCTACAGTGTATAATCGAGGCCACCGAAAGTAGAGCTATCTTTCGGTGGTCTCGGTATAATGATGTATGAGCTGAGGCCCATATAACTTTAACCACGGCCCGTTGGTGGCCGATCCTATAACGTTGCCAGAAGCACGATTATGGCTAACGTTAACCTTAAATAAATTAAAACTACTGAGGCTAGAGGGCTATAATTTGGTATGTTTGATGACTGGAGGGTAGATGATCAACATAATTTGCATCCCCCTAACCTCAGTAGTTTTTAAGATCTGAGGGCGGACAGAAAAAGTACGGGCAGAAAAAAGTGCGGACGGACAGACAAAGCCGGCACAATAGTTTTCTTTTGCAGGAAACTAAAAGTTTACGAGGAGAAACTGACTCTCGAGAGGAGTCGTCTTCCGAAAAGTTGAGGGGTGGTTCTAAGAGTAACGAGAAATTTCTTTCACGGATAAACTGGAAAGTCTTCCACAAGAAATTAATGATGAATGCAGGAATGCATAATCGTGCATTCAGTCTGTCAGTGGGTGGAAGAGTATTTTTATGACAGTAAATTTAACAATATAATGTTTTATTTATTCCTCTACGATTAATGGGCTCCACATTCACCTGTTGTATATCACGAATCTCCATCTATCACATTTATCTGAGAAATGGCAATGGAGCCTGGGCCATAATGATTCAAATATCGTTCTGCAAACTCTCTCTCTCTCTCTCTCTCTCAGAGAGGGTATTGTGATAACACGACACCTCTCCCAGACGTCAAAGAAGACGAGTCACAGATATATTGTAGGTTTTCCGAGACAAAAGGTTCCTGTTGAAGTAAACTGTGAATCTCATTCCCCTTGTTCGGTAAAGACAGTGACCTCAGTTCGATTGCTCAGTTTACCTCTCCCCTACTCATATGACAAAATTCACTAGGTTTTATTTCTTATTTTTAACATATTTTCGTCGAAAAAATAAGTATTTCAGTTTAAGTTAATTCAGGTTTACGTAGATGAAATAAGTTTTAATAATACATAGCTTTTATGTCAGTCTTACTTTGGACCAAAAACTGATGTACCAATACTTAAAACTTGAATAATTTTGCAACGTAATGCATGAGAAAAATGCTCATTAAAAATACTCAGAGTAGCAAGAGTTATGTATAGTACTATATTTGAAGATAAATCTGAAACTGGGAGAAGCTAAATATACTTATGAATGAATTAACTGGTTTTGAAGTGTACCCAGTAATAAAGAAACTTGAGGTGGAAAGCAACGGGCACTGACGGAATTACTGCTGAAATGATTGCAGCTCAAAACGAAATGTCGCCTCGCACACTAACCAAACTTTTCTTCAGAATCTGGAGTGAAGGAAACAAAAGCCCCGACATTCGGGAAATGGGTTTCATAACAAAGACATCAAAGAAAGGTCATTTTAGAGTCGCTGCATTTATGTCTGTCATGACTATAATATACAGTAAACTTACTCTTCATGGGCAGGAGGGAAGTGATAAAATACTTCAAGATGAACAAGGCGATTTCAGAAAAGGCAGGAGATGCAAAGATGAAATGTTTGTATGAAGGTTAATGGTGCACTAGCGTAAGGAATTTAATAATCCCCTTCTTCTGTTTTACGTATATTACAGGAAAGCTCTTAAAGAGTGTACAGACCAATCAGGAATTATTTTATCATAATATTGACAGCTTAGAGTAATGGGATGTCCTACATCAGTAGGGTATTACCATTAAATATATAAAACTAAAATAAACCGTCCAGGCACAAAGCATAAATAAAATTATTTTGAAGGAGTCTTGTCAAGGGATTCTGCACTAAATAATGGTTGCTGAAAGGGAATATGCCACCTCTACTTTTGGCCTGTTATCGACCAGCTACCTAACTCTCTGCTGACGCCAACAGAGGATAATAAACTTTCAGGCACTGCGCCCGTGCTTCCTTGCCCTAGTGGGATTCGACAGATGGTCTTTCAAGGTTTAAACTGAATAGAGAGAGAGAGAGAGAGAGAGAGAGAGAGAGAGAGAGAGAGAGAGAGAGAGAGAGAGAGAGAGAGAGAGAGAGATTAATAGAAAAGCTTCACATCAAATATTGCACGAGGATTAACCGTTTGCAGTTTTATTTGTTATTTCGAATGAAATCCCCCAGTGTACTTTTAATAAAAATACTCGGCTACTGTTTATGGCTAACATTAATGGTGAACTGCTATTTTGTTCTGCCATTTTACGTTTTTAAAGAATTCCGTAACTCGTATCCATAATCAATGTATGTAGGGACGAAGGAGCTTTGTATTTGTTTTGTTGCCAAAGCTACTGGCTCATCGATTTCACCAGCGAAAGTATTCAGCTTTTCAGAGATAAAAATGAGGATTTCTTTACCATTTGATGTTATGTAAACAAATCCTAGTAGTTCTTATATCTTGTTTTATTGTTTGTGTGTAGGTGATATGAACTGATCTAAAGAAACCATCAAGAATTATATTATTCTTCTGACAGCTTACAGTAATATTCACATGAGTATAGTCGGTAACTCTTCCTACGGATATTAGGGTTCAATTAGCTAAACATAATGTATAATTATGAAATATTTTATTTTACAATAAAAAAAGTTACAAAAAGTGCATGTGTAAGTGTGTATGGAGAGAGAGAGAGAGAGAGAGAGAGAGAGAGAGAGAGAGAGAGAGAGAGAGAGAGATGCACTGATAGCACAAAATCTACTATATCAAACAACACCTATCATACGTTTAAATATTTCGCCAACTACCTAAACTTATCAAAATTCCTAATTTTGTGTTTTAATATACAAATTCGTTTGGAATTATATTACTGCAGGTAAAATCCTCCCTTTAGAGTTCTCACCATTGAATTCCAGGTTAAATTTGAAAGAAATCTAAAGAGAACCAGAGTTAATCCCAAATGTCTGACTGATTCTGAATAGAGTTATTGGTATGGGATAATTCAGAACCGCCGAACACATCGATTATAAATACATCCCTATAAAATTATTATAACATTCACTCACTCCATTTATGTAAGGACGATTTGCTCAGGAAGAGAAACCTGCTATACATTAGGCCGTTTGAATACCGTGAGCCACGAATGCCTCAACCTAAATAGGCTTAGAGGTTCTTTTCAAATCGTATTCTTGAAGAGAGTAGGTAACCCACGGTTCTTGGGAGGAGAGTTATTGGTGGAGAAAGGGCCAGCTGATTAAGGGATCTGCTTATGGTTCGGAATCGCTTTCTATAAATGCTTACGTGTTGTGAAGGCCTTCGTGTGTAAGTGCCTCTGCCAGTTTGCGAGACGCACATATAAACCTATTGCCCAGATTCCTTGCGTAGGCGTTATGATTAGATACCCTTGGTGAAGGTGGCTTAGAATGTGGGAAGAGGAAGAGGATATGCGGCATTGGCAACATTTACAAACCTCTGATTCTGAGGTTCATAATATCGAAAATGTTGTAATTTGTAATGTCTTGCATTGGCCCAGTTTCTGGAATCTTTACTTTTACTGACCTTCCCAAAGATGTTTTTACTTAAACGCAAAATAAACAGGTAAAAAATGCCCCGAAGTTTCTTCGGAGCAATCGAGTTTTCTGAACAGTGTATAATGCTACATGAGCCGCGGCCCATGAAGCTTTCAGCCATGGTCCGCGGTGGTCTGTTTTATACCATTGCCAGATGCACGATTATGGCTCACTTTAACCTTAAATAAAATAAAAACTACTGAGGCTAGAGGGTTTCAATTTGGTATGTTTTATGATTGGAGGGCAGACCTCTAGCCTCAATCGACTTTAAGATCTGAGGGCGGACAGAAAAAGTGCGGACAGAAAAAAGTGCGGACAGCAAAAAGTGCGGACGGACAGACAAAGCCGTCAAAATAGTTTTCTTTTACATAAGACTAAAAAGAACAAATTATGGTAATCTGTTGTCTTCCGTCACTTCAAATTATTTGAAATGTGTCTATGCATGGCACTGACTTTTCAGCAAACAAGGAAAGAAAGTATATTGGGAAATAATTCTCAAAAGGAAAAGGGTTGGAGTCGGGGATGGCATTTATGATCCTATAAATTTATTTCTACTTTCAATAGACGACACATAAATATATATGAGAGCAAATACAGTAGTATACATTTTTCTATTTATATTTATTATTCAAGCTTGAATAATATGATTTTTATACAATAAGTGATGTTTTAATATCATATCCCACAGGCAAACTATTACACTAGAAATCACATCGTTGTTAAAATATTGCTTTTAAGCGCTCACCTCCACCAAAATGAAACTTGAGACTCAAGTTATCAAAAATATTGAAAAATTCTTGTTTACTCCTGATACCACAAGTTTCATTGTGGATGTCCCAATGTCGTTTGTTTAACTAACGGGTCTGAATAACTGAATTAGAGGAGGTAATATTATATTCAGTGATAGTCAAACATTTTATAATGCGGATTGTTTAACTTTTGACAACAAAGCCTTTCTTTTCTTGAAAAGTTTCTGCTTATGATATGTGTATATATATATATATATATATATATATATATATATATATATATATATATATATATATATATATATATATATATATATATATATATATATATATATATATGTGTGTGTGTATGTATATGTATATATATATAATATACATATATTTATATAGTATATATATATATATATATATATATATATATATATATATATATATATATATATATATATATATATATATATATATATTATCTTAGGCAGAAACATTTCTTAGACCAAATTTCGGGACGCCATTATCAAAAAACAAAGGACTACTGTGACTTTCCAGCAATTTTCCTCCAGCACTCGTGAAGAGCCCGAGAGGACGAGAGAGATTCCGATTCTTCACTTTTAATGAAAGTCGACCGATTTCGTGGGACCTGAAATTTTTCAATTAAATGCCACGCACGTTTTTAGGACTCATTTAATGAGGCTTTTACTCTTTATTTTACGGGTTGGCGTAATGCATTTCACCAAAAACATAACATTAATAAAACGTTAAAACTTAATCATATTTAAACAAACCATTATTACCTTTTTTAGTTTTCTATAGAAGAAAACTGCTGAGATGGCTTTGTCTGTCCGTCCGAACTTTTTCTATTCGGCCTCAGATCTTAAAATGTACTGAGGCTAAAGGGCTGCAAATTGGTATGTTGATCATCCACCCTCAAATCATCAAACGTACGAAATTGCAGCCTTCTAGCTTCGGTAGTTTCTGTTTTATTTAAGGTTAAATTTAGTCATGATCTTGCGTCTGGCACCGATTTAGGTGCCAACAACACAGTCCACCACCGGGCCGTGGCTGAGAGTTTCATACAGCATTATACGCTGTACAGAAAACTCTATTGCGCCGAAAAAAACTTCGGCACATTTTTTACTTGTTTTTTGTAGGTAGCCATATTCGAACTGTGACCTCTGGTTGGGAATAAAAATATGAGCTTTCACCAGTCACAGTTAGAAATCATATAACTCGTAAACAAATTTTAGGATTCAGTAATACGTGATTTATAACAAACATGATGTCATTAAAGCATTTTGGGTTGAGATACAAAGTTCTAGGACAAATCCCGTCATTAAAGCGTTTTAGGTGGAGAGTACAATGGCGTTGCTTATACTTCTAGAAGGAAAGTTCACGTTCCCAGCAAAACGTTTTGAAGCATCTTACAAGGCTGTTGCGTAATTTCAGTCCTTAGGTACCACTCTTTCTCAAAGTAGCGAACGTGACTCAAACAATATTGCAACAACATAAGAAATCATCGTCTTGGCCCGTATGGGAAATTGGCGTTTGTTTTGCAACTTGATTCATCGCTATTCAAAACAAGCGTTCCCTATTATCTCAATGTATATGCTTATATATATATAAACAAGCCTTGGTATACACACACAAGTGTTCTATAATGCGCTTTTACCAAGAAAGATATTCGTTTCTATATTACGTTACTATATAAAATTATAACAACAATTCTAAATATCGCTATCAAG
>NC_089741.1:13411731-13424231 GCF_040412425.1 Macrobrachium rosenbergii | reverse complement strand
GAGAGACTCAGGTAATCTCTGGATTCAGCAAATAGTTTGATCCATCAGCAATATGATATATAAATATGCAAATGACCGAGAATATATGTCAATGAATCATATAATATAAGAAACTAATACATGTGACTACAAAAACCCCTAAAAAGAGTGTGAAAATTCTTTCCACACTTGGTGTGGCAGACCGTAACATGAAGACCCCACTTCTGCACCCGATCATGTTGCGCATCAAAACTTCCACACCGGAGGCCACATTTCCACGTTTCGGCAACAATAGGGGACAACTATCACTAGTAGCATCGCATAAACATAGTCCTCATATTATCATGTCTAAAGCTGATGGTAGTTGAACGATTCCATTTGTTAAATTTTACAGAAAACATTGGAAACTCACAAAATGCTATCAAAGATGAAAAAAAAACCTTAAGTGTGAACCATGCGACCTCACTCAATTGTTATCGATGCCGTGATTTATCGGTCAAACTCAGCTGTTTTGTTACGCCCTTCACGTTCACGATGGATCGTCTGCCTGGCAAAAAAACATCCCCTGCTCAGCGAGACAATTATTGCACTGCATTTGGTGCATGTTCCTGTTAGAGAGATATCAAGAAGGCTTAATATACCGAAGAGAACCATACATAGATGGATCAAATTGTTTAGAGAACGGCAAAGTTTAGAAAATAGGCCTAGAAGTGGAACTCCTCGAAGCACCACAAGAGAACAAGACAATATGATTGTTGCAGCTGTCAAAGAACAAATGATTACAGCAGTTGCTGTAAAACAGCAGCTTGGACTGCAAATATGTGTGCAGACTGTGCGGATAGGTTGCCTTTACCATCAACCTGCTTATTCCTATCATAAGCTGATGTGCAGTATATACTTGAGTGTATACTTGAGTGCATTACGTTATAGATGAAAAACTGATGCAATTCGACTATAAAGCGAAAATACATAGTTTATTGTAAGATAAAATAAGAAACTTTTGTTATTTTGTTTTTATTACTGTATATCCTAGACCTAAAGCTGAGAAATGATCAATAACTATATGCATTTGACTGTTCACACTGGAATTATGTGTGTTTAATGGGGATTGCACTGCACAGTTATCTTCATATAGTTGTCTTGATATATAATTTCAGTTCATACCTATGGGCTATTAGAAAACAGTATAATTTTCATTTATAGAGTATAATTCATAAGATAGGTCTATGTTGTAACAAATATAAAAATAGAAGAAAATATGTCTTTGTAAAGTTGTAGGCCTACTGTTCTATCTCTTTTTTTTTTTATAACTAACTACCTCTATTGAATTGTCCCGTCAGTTGAAATAATATTTTCTACCCACAGATATGCTAAAAATAACATCGCGCCTTCAAGGCGTAGTGGCAGAATATCAGCTGGGTAC
This sequence comes from Macrobrachium rosenbergii, assembly GCF_040412425.1. NCBI lineage: Eukaryota > Metazoa > Arthropoda > Malacostraca > Decapoda > Palaemonidae > Macrobrachium > Macrobrachium rosenbergii. The sequence continues at coordinate 13,422,829 of NC_089741.1, read as the reverse complement.
CTGGAAGGATGGCTGCCAGCCGACCGGAAGAATAATTGCCATTGATGAGCTTCTGAACAGCAATCAGTATATCGAAATTTTACAGGACATTTTAGTACTCTCAGTTCGAAAACTATTATTGCCGTATCCTATGCCAATGTATATCGCTATGGACAATTATGCGCTCCACAATGCAAAAGTTGTAAAGCAATGGTTCCAGCAGAATCCAGATGTGGTTCGAATTGACTGGCCTGCCAAGCCTGCAAATCTGAACCCAAAAGAAAACTTATGGGCCTACATGACCCAACAATGGTATGCTAATCATGCTAAGACCAAAGAGAATCTTATAAAGCATGCAATAGATATTGGGGAAAACTTGAGACCAAAGAGGGGAGCAGCAAACATTTGAGAAGTCCTCGTTGCATCAATGCCAAATAGGAGAAGATGCGTGCTAGATGCACGAGGATCCTGTACAAAGTTTTAATGAGTTATGCAGCCTTTTCATATAATATGAACAATTTTATTCTCGTTAGTTTAACATTGTTATCTTGTATGTGACTTCATTTCAGCTCATTTACTTCTCTAACATATTTCTAATTCATGTGAATCTATAGGCTACATAATTTACAGTCCTATGTTATGACTGAATTCCCGCTTAATTTATCTCTCTCTCTCTCTCTCACACACACATGCATTATTTATATATATATATATATATATATATATATATATATATGTTATATATATATATATATCTACCTGCTAATATGGATATGTTTATTTTCATTTGTTTGTTAGCTTTAATTCGCACTGACTGCATTACAGTTTCATGGATTTCTACATTTTCTCTTATATGTATATTATATATATATATATATATATATATATATATATATATATATATATATATAATATATATATATATATATATATATATATATATATATGTATATATATATATATATATTCACCTGTTAATACGTATATATGTTTATTATCCATCTCTCTTCTTTACTTAAACTTATTTCACTGCATTCCACTTCATTGGATTTCTATAATTTTTTCCCTTAGTTATCTGACTATATATATATATATACTATATATATATATATATATATATATATATATATATATATATATATACAATTTGGTTTTTATTGTAGATATCGGAAACAGGCTTAAATGAGAAAGTTGATCTTACATATTTCCTAACCTTGCAGCTACGTGATAAATATGCTCATGGCAGTAGGTCTAGTATACAGAAACTGTTTTTAATTAATTTCATTTAGAAGAAGTGAATATTAGCATTAAGATTAACCCAAGAATGCTTTGATGAAAGTAAGCCTTGTCTTAATGTATCTGTCGCTTGACTTACAGGTTTCCAACATGTGCGGATGAAACTTTATGACATGCAAGGAATTAGATTAAAAAAAGACAAAACTGTGTTCGTTTGATTTCTTAGATTTGCATTTTGACTGAGATAGCTAGGTCTGAGTAAATTATGTTAAGCAATAATGAAAAGGATAAGAAAAAAGGAGGACATGACCAATAAAAAAGAGTAACGGGAATAATCAAATAAAGCAGATTAATATAGATATTGTCGATTTAAATATTCAGTCACAATACGCATCAGAGAGAGTATACTACTGAAAATAGACCTACTGTAGGCTAATCGGTGTCAAAATCAGAAGTCAAATTTAGGCCTACTAAATGTGTCATGCCAAATATTTTAATAATCAAAGGATAAAATTAATTGAATTACACTTTGCTATTAAAGAACATTGATAGGCTTAATGTATTATTTACCGGCTGTAGGTGACGAACGACGATACCCCAGTACTGTATGATACGTTGGGACAACGTCAAGACTCGAGCAGAAGCAAAGCCAAATTCCAAATGCTTAGGCTGTCACGATTGAAAAGTAAATAATCTGGCACTTGCATATGGCAATATTTCCATAATGAACAATGAATAAAGAAACTACACCAATTCTTCTTTGGCCGACTGTACATAAGTATAAATTTCAGACTAACATCGGGATCGACCGCGGGTCCCTCAAATGAAAGGCAAGGGCGCTACCAACTGACTCACAGCCTTTCTGGGTCAGTTGGTGGAGCCCTTACCTTTCATTTAAGAGACATGGGTTCGATCTCGGCGTGAGTTTGAAATTTATTTCTGTGAAACTTGCTCATTATCCGCATGTAAGATCTAACACACCCTTACGTTGTAGACCTTCTGTCGGAAGGAAAACAAGACTTCCGTCGCAAGCAAAAAAGTTCTTTATTATCTGAACATTCTCAGAATTTCACTCTCAGCTCCTCTTCCTTTCTTGGGGAAGCTTTGCCAGTGAAAAAGGATAAACGTCGAGTCGTTAAATTTTAATAAGCCTTCATGCACTGAAGTAAAATTCAAAGACTTGGAATTACGCTTCCTTCCTTGTAAGTCTTCCTGGTTCTTTCCTAATAACAACAAAAAAATGAAAGGAGCAGAAAAATTGCCAAATAAGAAGGAAGCCACTGAACGGTTGTTGACTCTCCCGTAGATTTATATAATAGTGCACCCATCCGGCAGGAAAATAATAAGGTAATATAATAAGCAATGGTACAGACAGCAAATCCTGACCCTAGGGATTCGCATCGTCCGAAAGCTTGGTCCACCGTACGTTACGTCTACATAATTATTTGGGAAACAGTGGTGAGAGAGACAGGTCCAGGGCTGGACGACGGCAGCGTAAACGTGGAATTCATAACAACAGAAAAGAAATATGAATATATAGATAAACGTTCCGTAAATATGTGGATAAACACTCTACTGCATACAATAGAATGATCTGACCCTGTTCAGAGAATGGTTTGTATATAACTGATAAATGAGCCCAGGAGAGCCTCCCAATCTCCTCCTCTCTCTCTCTCTCTCCATATTTTTCCTTTTTACGTCTTTATTAGTTCCCAACTTTGTTGCAGGATCTAATCTTAGTTTATTACTCCATTATTTTAGTTATCCTTTCATTATTCATTATCATTTCTCTTTTGCCCGTCTCTCTCTCTCTCTCTCTCTCTCTCTCTCTCTCTCTCTCTCTCTCTCTCTCTCTCTCGGAGGAAAATCTATGTAAACCTCTTTGATACCATGTTAGGTACAGAATCAAACAATGAATATGACTACCATAAATCATGCTGCTCATTTTATAAGATAGAGCAACTTATATTAATCTCACTAACTAAGCCAAAATATTATCTATCAGATGAGCAATCAGTAACCCAATATAAAACAAGTAAAAAACGCACCGAAGTTTCTTCAGCGCAATCGAGTTTTCTGTACAGTGTGTAATCAAAGCTTCCGAAAATAGACCTACCTTTCGGTGGTCTCGGTATGAATCTTTAATCAAGGGCCGGTGGTGGCCGGTCCTATATCGTTGCCAGATGCACGATCATGGCTAACTTTAACCTTAAATAAAATAAAAGCTACTGAGGCTAGAGGGCTGCAGTTTAGTATGTTTGATGATTGGAGTGTGGGTCATCGACATACCAGTTTGCAGCCCTCTAGCCTCAGTAGTTTTTAAGATCTGAGGGCGGACAGGAAAAACTGCGGACGGACACACAAAGCAAGCGCAACAATTTCCTTTTACAGAAAACTAAAACCTACAAGCAGAGATCTATGGTCTCCAACAAAACTGACATGAACTGGGAAGCTTGCAAGATCTTTCAAGACACAAATATAAATGAAAGGCGCAAATCTGTTTAAACATTCCACAAGATCAACTTTATTTTTGTGACCTCAAAATATAAACAAGTCACTCGTGTGGTCTTCTGCCATGTGCTGACCTTGTCTCCATATGGCAAATGTTACCATGCTATCAAAAGCACAATGAAAACTCTGCAGTTTGCTAGTCGAAGGTCAAGTGTCAATGAGGAATATTTGGTTGCGGACCTCAAGGAGGCTATTACTCTAAGACAGCCTGTAAAACAATGCTTGTCCCCAGAGATATGCAAATGTCATTTTCTCATACTTCTATTACTCTAAGACATCCTGTAAAACAATGCTTGTCCCAGAGATATGCAAATGTCATTTTCATACTTATTACTCTAAGCATGCTGCAATGGTAGATAGCATTGAAAACTCACGATGTATATAAGAAGAGTAAAAATTTTTGGAACTTCCTTTACACCTCTTATTGGACTATCATAAGAAAAGAGAAGTATTTGCTCATTTACAGGATCTTGATGCCCCTATTAAGTCATATGCCTATGTCTCTGTTCATATATGATGATTGTTCAATCAGTATATTTGTTCACGATGCTGAAATTAAGAAACTGGGAAACTATAAAATACCTTCTAGAGTCGGTGACATAAATGAGCTAGATAATGATATGAAATAACTTTAGAAATACAGATGTGTAACAGTTTATATGTGAACAGCTAAGTCTGATGACTCTTAAAAAACTAGAATATTCGTCAGAAATCACATTTTTTTCATCTTTTGTACAATTGCTCCCCTGAAGGTTACAGACTTCTGAGAGATAGTGGTTATGTAATCTTCACCAGCTGCTCAACAGTCAAGAGAGTTTTTATTTCTAAAGATTTCAGTCCTTCCCTTGAGCAGCATGATGAAAACTTTTTGCACATGTCAAACAAAAGTTTAAGTCCCTTTCAGATGATGACAAAACAGTGAATCTATTGATAGATGAAACTCATTTAAAAGCTTATTTCGATTACAAAGGTGGTAATATTGTAGGGTTAGCACTTGACAGTTGTGAAGCGGCAAACAGCGCATTCGTTTTCATGGTAAATAGTATTAAGTCACCGTTTAAAGATGTTGTTCATATCATTCCCACGAAATGCATGGAAGCAGAGACGTTGCACCCCATACTTAGGAAGGTTATAATGGGATTAAAAAAGATCGGATTCACTATATTTTGCGTTATAACAGACAATAATGCCATCAATGGGAAAGCAACGTCATATTTTGCCAACCCTCCAAAGTTATCCATATTATATGAACATCCTTTCCAAAAACCCGACCCCCTTTTTTATGTTTGATTCAGTTCATTTGTTAAAATGCATCAGGAATATCTGGGTGGGGCAAAAAGATCAAGAAAAAACGATGAGATTTCCTAAATTTTCTTATTGTGGCAAGTACTTTGAAAACGAAGTTGAAATGAATTATGCTCCTCTAAATACTTTGCAAAAACTTCATTCGTTGGAAAGAAAGTCTCTTTTAAGTCATTCATACAAGTTGACGCAAAAGACATTGTGGCCATCAAGTCTCGAAAGACAAAATGTGAATCTAGTGTTAAAGGTTTTTAATGAGTATGTAATTGAAGCTCTGTTAACTTTTGAAACGAAAAACTTCCTGCCATTTTCATCTGAAGTAGCAGATTACATCAAAGTAATTCACATATGGTGGACCATAATGAATGTAAAATCCAAGTTTAAAGGGAAACACCTCCAACCAATGATGCTGGAGATATAAAATATGAATTTCTCAATAATTTTTATCCATGGTTACAAGTTTGGGCTGAGAACAAGAGAATTAAAGGTAATTTAACACGAGAGACATTTACAGCTTTGAAATATACAACTCATGCAATTATAGAACTTACAGATTACTGTATTTCTGAATTGAAAATGGATTACATTCTTACAGGTAAATTTCAAACAGATAATCTACAAGAAAGGTTTACTAAATACCGTTAGCTCTCAGGTGGAAATTATAATATATCAGTACGTCACGTTTTTGAGTCCGAGAAAAAACTCAGAATGATGTCAATTCTTAGAAATCTTTACCTATAAATGGCTAGTATGTAAATTTAACAGAATTTGAGAAAATTAAGTCACACTGAGCATGTTAATCTAGATGATTTTGATTTGAATATTGGCAAGAAAGATTTGGACGAATGTAAAGAAGTTATTCCAGTCATAATATATTTAGCTGGCTATTGTTGTTACTCTGTTGACAAGAAAATAAAATGTTCATCTTGCAAAGAACTTACGACCCATTCAAACGATGAAGAATTTCCCGATACTCACAGTTATATTAATGCTGTCAGCAGAGGTTCCCTTTTACACCCAAGTTAAATTACAGTAAATATTATCATGCATAGTTACATAATTCTTAGTAAAATTACTAAAATGAATATTTTCTTAGGAGCAAAGAATCAACAAAATATGGCATTGGCACTCATTATGAAAACTCTTAGTGACAATGACGCAGGATTTCCAATTGATGTCTGTGATGCAGGTCATAACATGGAAAAAATCGAGAAAAATGCTTGTGTGGGCTCCTACAAATTTACTCTTGAACAATTTTTGTCGGAAAGAAAATGATTCATTGGCTTATGGTAAAAGTGCAAGTAAAAAACGAAAACTGCAAACTTTAACCAATGATAAGAACTAATAGTATTTCCCCATTGATGTTTATATCTTCATATTTAACTTATTGTTATTATTTGTTCATGCTTAATCTTATTGTTATTATATTCTGTAAATATGCTAAAATTATTTTTTTTTCTTTTACCTTTTTGTACTGAATAAAATATTTTAATATAGAAAACTGTATTATTTACCTATTCTGTTTACTCTAGAGTTTGATAACTTCAAGCTTTTACCTAAAAAAAAGAGTAAATGTAGAAGAGAATCAGTAACAAGAAAATGTCTGACTCCGTTCACCATCGGTTATCTTTTTAAGGCAAACTTGCTCATAATTATTCGCATTGAAATAAATCACATAATAATTCGATACCTTTTCCACTTCTGGCGCCCCCCCCCCACCACAAAAAAAAGAAGTTAAGACTCCAAACCAGCATGAGAGTCCAACAAAGCGGCGATGAGGAAGCAGGAGCCTTTTCTAATAAGCTATTGGATATTGGGAATGGCACTCTGGTTGGTGGACAGGATGGTCTGGTCTCTTTGCCGTTTGGAAATTCAATACATGACATTCAAGAGCTCACGTCTAGGATGTTTCCTGACCTGGGCAACAAATTTAGACCATAACTGGCTGAGAACGCGTGCCATCTTGGCGCCGAAGAACAACGCTGTTGACGACTCGAATCTGCAACTGCTGAAGCAGCTACCCGGTGAGGAATGCAGTTACAAGTCCATTGACACTGCTCTCGATCCAGATGAAGTTGTGATCTATCCTGTGGAGTTCTTGAATAGTTCAACACCCTCTGGACTTCCACCTCACCACTTAAAACTCAAGATCGGCGCACCAGCAATGCTTTTGAGAATCTTGGAGCCACCAAAGCTCTGAATGAAACTCGCAATATCATCAAGATGATGCCAAGAGTCTAGGAAGTGGCAAAGCAAGTGGGGAGGATGTGTCCATACCCCGAATTCCTCTTATCCCATCTGACGCACCTTCTGAGTTCAAGCGCCTTCAATTCCCCTTAAAGCTGAGCTTTGCAATGAGCAGTAACAAGGCACAAGGTCAGTCACTGGATGTTGTAGGCCTGAACCTGAAGGAGCCAGTGTTTTCACATGGTCAGCTATATGCAGGGTGTTCGAGAGTTGGCAATCCCAATAGTCTATTTATTTGCGCACATAATGACAGAACGAAAAATGTCGTGTATCACCAGGCACTTCTAAATTGATACCAGTTGTAATTCATATAATAAATCTTAAGTCATAGCATGTAAATATATTATCACAAACTCCATTCTTATTGTATTTTATCCTTCTGAACCATGCGTTAAATTTTAACACCGGATGTATAAGATTGCAGTGATCCCAAGTGATTACTTATTCTGAAAGTGACTGCATAATCCCCCCTGTAGGGGTTGTCATCACGGACGGCATGCCCTTTTTTATCCCGAGCAACGACCGGAACATCAGCTAGTAAAGTCATAATTCACTGTCGCTCCTGCGTCAGTAAGCACTCAGTTTTTGTTTCAACGTACGCATACGCGAACTTCTATATAGTTGTGAATCATTTCAACATGAAAGCACTACGGGCTGTTTAAACAATTCCGAAAATGATAAAATTTGAAAATCAGATCAACATTTCATTTGATTTTCTTATCCTCTGGAAGGAAAAGTTAGAATGTATCAAGGGACTGATAAGCCAACTCTCTTATAAAAGTGAATTGTGGTTATCGTTCGCACACTGTAATGATGGGAGGTCATAAACATTAAAACTCCTCGAAGTTCATCGCTGCTGGATTTTATTCCGGAATTATTTGCAAGAGAAATAGTTCTGACATGAGGCGCCCCCCCCTCCCCCCCGCCCCCCGCAATCTCTCCCGCAAGCCACACCTGGATTGTTACCATCGACCATCAGCGTTATACCTAATTGGTTGAGACTAGGTATTTAAAGTAACATTTATTAATCTGAAATCACCAACACCTGAACAATTACATTATTTGCTTAGATTACAAAAATCCAATTAAATCAGACTAAGTTCCCAATGAAATAAACATAAGTCATTATTATGACGTCTCCCCACCAAAGGCATGGAAGAATATCTTTTATTCTTCCAGGCCAAAATAAAAAAAATAACTACTTACTTCAGGATTCCTTATTACAGCAAGTAGCGTTCCTAAAAAAAAATATCAAATTAACCTCCATTTTAGTTCTCTGTAAAAGAAAACTATTGTACCGGCTTTGTCTGTCCGTCCGCCCTCAGATCTTAAAAACTTCTGAGGCTAGGGGGCTGCAAATTGGTATGTTGATCCCACCCTCCAATCATCAAACATACCAAATTGCAGCCCTCTAGCCTCATTAGTGTTTATTTGATTTAAGGTTAAGGTTAGCCATGATCACAGGACCGTGAGTTGAAGTTTTATGGGCCGTGGCTGAGTTTCATGGGCCATGGCTGAAAGTTTCATACATCATTATACGCTGTGCAGAAAACTCCATTGCGCCGAAGAAATTCCGGCGTATTTTTCACTGTTTTAAATTGAAGACAGTAGCAACATGATAGTTCTAGGCAAACACGACGTAACCCTTTTTATTGGTTTGTACATCCCCTTCCAAAGGTACCGAAAGATACCTGCATAAATCTTAGAGATAGATTTCTCTATTGGGGATAAGGTGTGGGTTATATAGCATACTTTTAATAAAAGCAAAGAATTGGCAATGACACTTGGAAAATTACCAATTTCTTCGCACTCAAGATATACATGGTAGTTTCAACCTTTTCGTAATAACAGGCCAGTTTTCCTGGCACACCAAGTCAAAGTTATTTTAAAAGATAATACCATGAATACTATGAACAACCCGTATCCAATCCAGAGGTCAGTCCTGCCTGTTAATCTAGTTACCCAAACCTATAATCGCAGTTTTATCTTTGTTAAGCCTCGCACCTGTTGCGACCTCACAGCGGTTTGGAACAAATCGTTAGCAAACTCTTCTACTTTCATGACTGTCTAATTTGAAAGACTAATATATAGTTACCTTCTTGAGTTGCTTTATAAAATGGTTCTTGAAAGATGCAGAACAGCAACATTGACGTAAGGCAGACTTGCCTCACCGAACTCTTGACAGGAAAAGACTCCTTAGAAAGCCATTAATGCTTACACGACTTACACATTGCAAATATATTATTTCTAAGTTAATAAATTTGCCGCAATACCAGATTTAGCCGATACCTCAAATAAAAAACCAACATGTACTCTATCAAAAGCTTTCGAAGAATCGAGATTCAAAATAACAGCATCTTCTCTATTTTCATTAGAAAGAATAAAACTGGTGAATAAATTTTAAAACCACGCTTTTATTTCAGAATGCACCAAAATCTATAGAATAAAACTTTCTGTGATCCACAACATTAATGGTTACTTACGTCTCAACATGCAAGTGTGGGGCGCGTACTTTCCTAACTTCCATACAATTCTGTGTAGACATATTTAAACTGAGAAGTTTCCGAAAGCACGATTTCACACCACTGATATGTGGGATTAAATCTTGCTATGTACCCAGTGATGATGCAAGTTGGTTAAGACCTGAAGAGGTCTGTGGAAGCAATGAAGGTGGTAGAGTGATTGTTATCAAAGACTTGCATGTAATTTGGTTCCATAACTGGTAAGCTTCCTCATGAACCACGAAGAGTAGGCTATACATATCATTGTTAGAAATTGCTTGACAATTTGCATTACTGACGTGAAATTTTACGTTCATAAAGCTCTTTCTTTACCTATGGCTGTATATACATATTGCATCAATAAAGTACGTTTTCAGTACAGTACATGTCTGCACAGAATTGTATGCAAGTTAGGATAAGCGGCCAACGATTTTACGTTTAGGCATAAGTAAGCACAAACGTCGTGCATACCAGAGTTTTTTTTAGGAAAGCAAGGAAAAGAATGCAATGTTAGGCAACTAGGCACCCCACGCTTTTATGTTTAGGCGTAAGTAACAATTAATATTGTGGATCACAGAAAGTTTTATTTCGTACTTGTTGGTTCATTTTGAAATAAGAGCGTGGTTTAAAAATTTTTTGTTAATTAGTTTCATTTGCGATTTTTTAGTGTTTGACAGTTGAATAAGCACTGCTTGCATCACCGAGTGACTCAACCGATTGCATAGCCTTATCCTGGCTAGTTTGCATAGTCGTTACGAAAGTGTACGAATATATGGTCCCGACATTGCATGTTTCACACCTATGAAAACATAATCCCTTGGCTAGGTGTTTCTGCATACCACACAACGATAGAATTGCAGTATTATTACTTTTTTTTCTAATACTGCATTGTCAATGATGTTGAACATGTACACCAAGTCTGGGCGAAATCGGTTCGGTAGAAGTGGGTCAAAAATCGATTGCAAGTTTTGACCCAAACAGACAGACAGACAAACAAACAGACAGACACAGAAGTCAAGTTGATTAAAAGCGTGTAAAAAATATGACAGCTCTTATGGTACTGTCACAATGAACAATTGATCTCCCTTTACTGCACAATATTGCTCACAGGAAATGCTATTGCAAGGTCACCTTTTTTCAAGTAATTTGATTACACCAGTATACTAACTATAGGATATTTGCTTCATGTCCTATATACAGTACAAGTTAACACAGTGGAGAGGGAATTTGTATACAAATATGTGCATTTGATTTTGACAACAAACCACAGACTGAAGAATTTAAACATCAAAGGTTCTGATTTATGTGCTAACTGCAGTGAA
>NC_089741.1:13386731-13406731 GCF_040412425.1 Macrobrachium rosenbergii | reverse complement strand
TTTTTACTCTCGATTCCCTCTTCAGCACTGAATGACCTCATAGGTCACAGCCCTTGGTCTTTGGACTAAATTCTATATTTCCTTTCATTGCAATATTATTTCTTTGTTATACAGTTTTTTATTCAAAGTTGTTTTCTTCTTAGGACCCAGAAAGCTTTTAAGAAATACTTATTTTTTAATTTATACATTCACAATAAGTACTTATTTCAGTGTCTTCAGGTGAGGGAATCCACAGGAAAAGACAGGCAGAAGTTCAGTAGTACCAAGCTCTTTCATGTTTATTGACGCATCGTCAGGGCACGAATGAGACACAAATATAAAGGTTACAAAGAAAACAAAAAGAACAAGAATACCAGATGGTCAGTTGTCAAAGGGTAATACACAGAAAGTTAATCCAGGATAATCCATATAATTAACCATCTGGCATTCAAGGTTATACATGTTTTGGATTTTGTAAGCCCTAAACTTTACTTTTTAGTTGGTCTTAGGTTCAGTTTGTGACAGCTCGATCCCGGACATCCTGGACTTTATTACCCTACATACCTGTCTCAAAAAGATGAAGAGAAAGGATTTGTGTTGTTCTTTTTGTTTACTTTGCGTTATTTGTTGTAAAATGCGGTTAGCTAGTGATACAGTGGCGTCATAAATATTCTTACAAATTAAAAGACTAGTAGTATATAGATATATATATAGTATATATATATATATATATATATATATATATATATATATATATATATATATATATATATATATATATATATATATATATATATATATATATATATATATATATATATATATATATATATATATATATATATATATATATATATATATATATATATATATATATATATATATATATATATATATATATATATATATATATATATATATATATATATATATATATATATATATATATATATATATATATATATATATATATATATATATATATATATATATATATATATATATATATATATATATATATATATATATATATATATATATATATATATATATATATATATATATATATATATATATATATATATATATATATATATATATATATATATATATATATATATATATATATATATGATCATATATATATATATATATATATATATATATATATATATATATATATATATATATATATATATATATATATATATATATATATATATATATATATATATATATATATATATATATATATATATATATATATATATATATATATATATATATATATATATATATATATATATATATATATATATATATATATATATATATATATATATATATATATATATATATATATATATATATATATATATATATATATATATATATATATATATATATATATATATATATATATATATATATATATATATATATATATATATATATATATATATATATATATATATATATATATATATATATATATATATATATATATATATATTACACCTACAGATTAAACATTTCTTTATATATATATAAATAATATATATATATTACACCTACATAATTAAACATTTCTTTAGAAATGTGTTTGCAGCCTATCTTCAGAAAACGTGGTAACTAGCAACCCTATCTCTCTCGGACTCAGCCAAAGTGTGTCTCTCTCTCTCTCTGGTACTCAACACACATATCTCTCAAAACCGATATTCTAAGAAAACACAATCTTTCCTACATAAATAGATTTATTATCAAACAAAACCCAACAAGTAATGAATTAATCAAAAGAAAATTAAAATGCATAATAAATGAATTACCAAGTCAAATAGTCTAATTCAAGATTTAACCTTACTCTGGCTGAACACCTTTTCACTCAAAACTCCCACACATTCCATCTTAGACATTATACGTCTAGTCTTAAAGTCAACCACATTGAAACAACCATTAACTGCAAAGATTGCAGTGTTCTTTCTCTATCACCACAGCATCCACAGTATCCCCACAGACATCACCACAGACATCTGTTGAGAATTAAACAAACCGTAATCTCCCACAAATACAGTACACAAGCATATGACATAATAATGAAAATCTAAAATGCATGGTTAATAAATGTCAAATCAGAACACAATAAAATATAATATTAAAGTGACATAAATGCCTATGTCCAATTCTCCCCACAAATTCATAAGTGTCTTGGATATGGTAAATTCACTAGTTCACTGTCAACACAGAAAAAAGAGAAGTCTGGATTTACCTTAACTGACGGTTTCTAAGAGATCGGAGCACACAAAGCCACGTCTGGACGATATCGCTCTTGGCTAGATAATAATCAATCAGACCTAACTTTTGGCACAATTAGACACACAATCTCCATTTTTCTAACACACGAACTTACGTACTCGCATACCAACTCGCTCGGCTACCTCACATACCAGCTTCAATGTTGTGTGTTCTTTCGAGCCAAAACTGCTGAGACAATTGAAACATCTGCTGACTGCAGTGATTTTGCATCTATGTCACTGTCCAAGTACCACTCTGTAGCTCCCTTTTGCTTCATCACACTATGACTGAATATACACAGTAAATCTAAAACGAAACATATTTCCCCATATAGTGCTCGGCCACCCCATAAGAGCGTCTCGCTCTTTTAATGGCAAACTAAAGTAAAAGCATACATATAAAATATAACAAAAAGAGCTATGCTCAATCAGCAATGTCTACTGAACTGCAGTTTTAAGTACTGCTCTCATGAACTATTTCCAAAGTCACTGGGGTCGTTTTCTTAGAGCCCTTGCATTTAGCTTTACAAGCACAAACAAGCTTTACTACCCCCATAATAAGAATTATCAGTAGAATAGCCACTAAGATTATCAATATTGAAGGCATAATGTATTTCTGGTACTCGATCATTATTGGATCATCGTCTTCCTCTAACGGTGGAATAGTCATTGGTACCCCTGTTGTAGGCACTGGAACCACATCATGATCATTACGCATATGACGCATGAATATCTTCTCGGAACTGTTGAACACAGCACGGCTAATTACGAGGAAGTATGTTGATACCACACGGCATGAAGCATCAAACAGCTTAGACCCCTGGAGAATGAATGACGTCGACTTGTTACCCTGGCACATCGTCGTAACAGGACAATCTTTGCAGTATACGGTAGTAAGAGTTCTGGTGGAGATTATGTGGTATTCAAGTGGAAACTGTACAAAGTCACATTCTGTCGGTGTCTGTCTATGAACTAATGACAATTCACAACCACCCACAGATACAACTCGCAACTGGAAAACACTACTGTCACACACATACTTCTCCCTAACTAAGGTACATCCTGTCTTATAATCAATTCCCGAACCTTGATACTGATCCCCTAAAATGAACATGGTCTCCAACCCATCCCATGTCACTACTGAATCTCCAAAAGCACTCGGAAAAGGTCTAATAACAAAACAAAGAAAAGCTTTCATGGTACTGACAGGAACATATATTATTAATCCCCGATCAGACAATCTCACCCTCAAAACATTATAATATAAATACAAATCTCCTCCTGTGAATAATACTTTCGCCCCATGTAGATAAGCGGAATTCCTTAAAACATTTTCTAGTGATCCTAAAGGTAATACATCACCATACACACGACCATCTGCAGCAGCAATAATTGCTTTTATTTGCATTTGCACTTCTATCCTTAAAGAATCAGTTTCTTTCTCAATATTAAGAAGAGTATTTTGGATCGTAAGAAGCGCTATTGTCACATCAAGATCTTCTTTCAAACCTTCTACTGTAACTGACAACTCATTCAAAGAATGTCTAATTGTTTCAGAACCACTTTTCAATTTCTCATTACTTTCTTGCAACTGATTTAACTGTTTCCCCTGAGCTATTAGGTCTCTTTGAACTTCTGCTACTTTGACTAAACTTCCAATGGACATAGCTCCAATCGCAGCAATCACACCAACACCTAGAAGAACCAAAGGTGCTGCTCTTTTACGTCTCCTTTTCTCTACAGAAGGTGAATTTCCTGGAGTAACGTCAGGAATCCATTCTAACGTTTTATCTATCCCCTTATCAACTCTATCTAGCGTTATTCTTACTTCCTTCATTAACCTAGTTAAAGAGACTGGCAAAATCCTCTTATTCTCTAATTCATCTAGCGTCTTTCTCATTCGGTGCAACCTATCCTTGGAATCATTCAATTCCTCTCTGGCTGATCCTATATTGTCAAATTCCACACTTATGGTCACCTGGTCCGAAGCTAACCAGACTTCATGATCTTCTTCAACCACTACACCTGGTCCTAAACGAACTTCTTGTGACCCCAAGGTTACTGTACTCAACAGGATTATCACTAAGAACTTCAGCATCTAGAATGAACAAGAGACAAAAAAAAAATAAATATCATATATATACAAATATCAACCCATTTACCCCTCTAATTATATACAAATGTTCCATTACATCCCAACTTTCTTCAACTTTTGAAATATGGGTCAACTTCGTCACACCAGTATTTACATCCTTTATTACAAATCTATTCCCTTTTTTAATCTCTACAATCTCAAAAGGTCCATGGAACTTTGGACTTAATTTATAATTCGGATCATTCCGAACATTCACTTTAACAAACACTCTATCACCCATAGAAATAACTACACCCCGCGATTTTAGCGTTACTTTCTCTACCATTGCGCGAAAACTAAGTTCAAGTTCTTTACTAATACGCAAATCTTTCTCTCGCTGTATTTATCAACGAAGTAACCATGACATCGCCCTTAATTTGTTCTGGGAACAAATCAAAAGGTCCTTTCAACTTGTATCCATACAAAGCTTCTGCTAGAGATATCTTAATTGTGTCATTCACCATAGTGTTGATACTATATCAAACTTCATCCAAAGACCTGTCCCAATGTGTATCAGAACCACCCACTGTCATGCGCAAGGCCTCAATTATTTTCCGATATGCCCTCTCACATAACCCGTTCACTTCTGGCCTATACGGAATTATAGATACCTTCTTTATTCCCAGTAAATTAGCAAGACCCTCCAAAGTCTTATTAATAAATTCCCTACCATTGTCCGTGAGCAGACATTCAGGGACATCATATCTACAAATTATCCCCTTAAAGAACGCTATAGCTACTTCATCAGCTAACTTGAATTTCAGCGGGAAAATCTCGACAAAGCGAGTCAACTCATCAACAACCACTAATAAATGTCTATACCCATAAGCAGATTCTGAGAAATTACCCAGAATATCCATATGCACTCTCTGAAACGGCCTATTTGGTATGGGATACGAACCCAAACGACACGACACTGTCGTCGCCGGCTTATTCGCATTGCAAATAGAGCAATTCTTCACAAAGGCCTCCACTGCGGAAAACATATTTTTCCAAAAGAACTTTGACCTAACGTTTTCATACGTCTTATCAACACCTAAATGAGGAGAACCAAATTTACAATGTACAATATCTAGAACTTGTGGTACTAGACTCTCTGGCACAATGATCTGTGTAGTTTCGCCCATACTTAGACTACTTCGCGAGTTATACTTAACTTTCCTAACTAATAAATTATTCTCCAATTCTAGTCCAGAAAAAGGCAACTTATAACCTTTCTTCGATAAAACTCCTCTGAGAAATGCCTTAGCATCTGATAATAATTTATCTTCATCTTGCTTCTCTTCGAGCAAGGGTATGTCCCAAGTGACATTTTCACCAGTAATATAACACACAGCATTTCCCTCAACATCACGAATAACAATCTCTTCTGAGACTGCCGACACACTATTTCTCTCCGAAGTATGCACTATAGGAACGTCTTTGTCCCCCACATGAGATATCTCAGAACTACTAGTATCCGAGACATGAGACACCAAATGTCCACTCTCGTCTTCCGCACAGGACTCGGTATGTACTCCATCATCCTCAACCGGAAAATATCTGCTCAATGCATCTGCAACCACATTATGCTTACCTTCAATGTATTTGAGGCTTGCATCAAAATCTCTCAACGTCAAAAACCAACGTGCTCTCTTGGGCGACAAATTTGGCTTATTGAAAAGCTCTAGCAACGGTTGATGATCTGTAAAAATCTCAACTTTATTTCCCATCAACAACATCTTGAAATGAACAAGGCTCGAGACGAATGCGAAAGCCTCTTTGTCCACAACTGACATCAGCCTTTCGTTACTACCACGCGTTTTGAACTTTCTGCTATAAAAAGCAATTGGATGTAATTTTCCCTCAAATATCTGCATCAAACACGCACCTATACCTTCCTGACTCGCGTCAGTCACCAAGGTGAACGGTTGACTAAAATCTGGAAACTTCAAAACAGGTGGGTTCATTAAAGCATTCTTAAGCTTCTCAAAAGCTAATTGCTGACTGTCACCCCAAACAAATTTAACGTCTTCTGCCAATAGACCTGTCAATGGAGACGCTATTGTAGAAAAATTCCGCACAAAACGGCGAAAGAAACCTGACATACCTAGGAATGAACGAATCTGCTTCCTGGTTTTAGGAACTGGAAAACTCACGATAGCCTTAACTTTGTCATCATTAACTCTGACTCCTTCTTTAGAGATAATATGACCTAGATAGACAATTTCTTTCTTCAGAAACTCACATTTAGCCAATTTGACCTTTAACCCAGCGAACCGTAATAGCTTGAGGACTTCTTTTAACACCTTTAGATGTTCTTCGATTGTAGGCTATCTGTGCATATGAGAATATCATCCATGTACACAAATACCGACTTTCCTAACAAACCGTGAAATACTGTGTTAACCAGCCTAGTAAATGTTATTGGGGACCCTTGTAATCCGAAAGGCATCCTATTAAACTCGTAATGCCCCTTTGGTATAGAAAATGCTGTAAATTTACGCCTACTCTCGCTTAGTGGAACTTGCAAAAATCCCTGCATGAGATCTATAGACGAATATATATTCTTGCCACCGATTTCAACAAACAAATCAGGCAAACAGGCTACAGGGTATCTATCTGAGCATGTCTTTTCGTTCAATTTACGAAAGTCTACGCATACTCTGACGCTACCGTCTTTCTTTGGGACCGCTAGTAAAGGAAAATTAAAAGGCGAGGAACTGGGCCTTATGATACCTTCCGACTCCCACTTCTTAACTTCTTTTTCTACTTCTTCTCTGATCTTAAAAGGAATTCGATACGCTGGAATATATGTGGGATTTGTACCTTTCTCTAGGCGGATTGAATGTTCTAAAACATCTGTAACCCCTAGCTTATCTCCCTTCAAAGCAATAATATCTAAATATTCTTTCAACACTTTCTCTACTTTATCTGAATATTCAAAATAATCAGCCTTAGCCAAATGTTCGTGAAGGACTTGACTTCTGAATTGTAGCTCCTCGTTGGGAAACATATTATCGCCTCCACAAAAACCTACTATCTTATGTTCTTCCTTAAACTCTTCAAAATTAACTACATAAGTACCCTTGTGATATTTTTTCACTGAATCTTGATAGCTTACCAATTCTACTGCAGTTACGCCTGCGACTGAAAATTCATTTACTGATACCGTACTTACAACGTCTTTGAATTTCTCGGTTCCCTCAACAACGCATACTTGAGAAGACATATTCTTCTCTTTCATCGGCACTTTAATTAATGTAGGAACTCGCGGGTGCAATTCAATATCCTCTAACAGAAATCCTTTGAAAAACTTTTGCGGAATGTCTTCATTCTCTAATGAATGTGTTACACATGTCTCAGACTGTGTCTTAGGTTTCCCACAAACCTTTTCCATGTTTCTATATGGAACAAAACAGCCTGGCCCACCTATTGTAATCCCCTTAATTCCAGTAAGAATGTTGATATTATGCGCATACAAGAAGGGTGTCCTAGCAAAACCATTTCGCCTAAGGCTATTCCTTCTATGACCAAAAATGGTTCTACTATCGTCTTTTCCCCGATACAAAGCATAAGAGATGACGAACCTAAGATATTCAATCTTCTCACCTGTACATCACACACTGTCTCATTAGTAGGGACTAATTTACACTCTGGAAACTTCGAGTGGAAAAGATCAGCGCCTATCAGGTTAACTGAGCTGCCAGAATCAATGAAGATAGAAATTTCAATGCCATTTGAAAAACCAGGTACAGTCGGCCTATGTTCTGGTGACTCTAAGACCTGATTGCTCATTATCCTGTGTCCGTCTTCGAACTTATCCTGTGAAAATTCTGATGTTCATTTGTGTACCTAGAACTTGCATCATGTGGAATCCTTCTGTCATATCTAGTAAAACCACCCCGTGCTTTCCCTGAATAATCTCTGTTCCTTGTGGCTGGGCAAAATTTCCACCCATGGTCTGAAGATTTGCAAGCTGAACAATATCTCACTCTGCAATTCGACTTACTATGTCCCACCTTATCGCAGTTAAAGCAACGAATCGTTGTGACTGATCTCTCTGGAGCTTTCTTCGACTCCACCCGCGCACATGACTTCACTCCTGCATCATTTCCTAGAAGTGAAGTACTAGCATTATTCTGTGGTTTCGAAACCGCTGCTGAAATTTTAGCACCTCCCTTCACAAAACTACTGTCCAGCGTCGGACATTTTGATAAATTTTTATTAACCTGAGCAAACAAGAAGGATTCATCTGCATTCTGCTCAATTCTTTTATCAAAACCGTCTACAACCACATCCGGAACCGTCGTCAAAAGGCAGGCAAAGTGTAACAATTTTTCAAAATTATCTAAGGAGATATTATTTCCATTTACCCATGAAGGGTTTTTCAGAGATTTCTTTATCTCATCTACTGCATCAAATAAGCGAGAACTGTACATGATTAATGAATCATTACCTTTCCTAGTTCTGATAAGCGCTCGTAAATTCCGAACAACGCATTCTCGGTCGATCCCTCCCATAAGATGCATGTAAAATTTCCTGAAGGTCTTTCCAAGATTTACACTTTCTGAACCCGAAACTGCGTGCCCGTTCTCCAATATCCCCTTTGTCTAAGTCTAAGAAAGCTTTTGCTTCTGTTAAAGCTTCGGTGCCATCCGCAATTTTCTTAGAATTCAGATAATTATTTACTGATTCAATAAATATTTCGACATTCTGAGCCAACTTCCCGTCGATTAAACCTTTAAAATTTGTAATGCCTGCATTGAAGTTCGTCAACCTATGACACACAATTGATTGTGACGTACCTATAGCTGCGTCGTTCATTTTGTAAGTAATCACACGCCCCGAGCGTAATACCATGAAAGAAAAGTAGATAAGATAGACGAAAGAGAACAATCCCCAAAAAAAACGGGAGAACTTCCCTTATGACTCATGACTGTTAAACCGAAAATGGAGCATTGTGCAACTAGCGAGAATGGGAAGCCACCAACTTGATAGAAGATGGAAGGTGTTAGCTTAATTTGATATTGCAAGTCGTCATTTCACTTAAGGAATCGGCAAGATTTCGACTTTTTAGCCACAGGTTGTTGATATATAGGGGTTTGTTAAAGGATATTGTGTGGAACTTCTGGGGAAAAAATTTTTGTTCAGTGACCTTAGGTTTTGTGACGCCAGAGCATTTTTCGGCCAAAATTGCCATTTTCAAAATGCATCTCCTCCTTTGCTTTTTGGTTTTAAAAAAAGATGATCATTTGAACCACGTATAAAACACATATGGACCTTCGATACAAAAAAATTTTGATTTTTTCAATTATTTTTCGAGATATGAATTTTTTTTTTTATGAAATTTTCCCGGAAAAATTACAGAAAAAAAAATTTGCCAAAAATCAGAAACTCAAAATATTAAAAATCCCCGGCTTTGTTTTAATCTACCATGTTTCCCCATGTTATATTTAAAATTTCATTTAGATTGGTCCAATACTAAGGAGGAGATGCATTTTAAACCTTTTTGAACTTATGTTTTGAGAAACGGGCCTTCAAAGTTTTAGTTACATAAAAAAAATAAAAGGGACTTCAAAGACTGTGTTACAATTAATTCTATGGTTTTAATTTTTTCTCTTTTTTCTCTATTAATTAATGCAAAAAATATTATAAATAAGAATATTAATTGATTATTTATTATGTGCCTAAGACACATTCTCATAAATTTTAGGTTCCTGGTCACCCCTTCTGATCTTGCTGCATTGTTGCCTCTTAAACTTTTTTTATTATTCAATCCATCCCTTGCCAAATGGACCTGGGAATTACTTTACATTCACAATTAGGGATTCTGATTCAAGTAATTCATCAAGTCTTGCTTCACTATTATGATCATTTTATTTTCAGGATCGTCTATAATATCAGCCTGAAAAATTGCTTTCTTTTTCTAAAATATCTTTGCCCTTTGGTAGTGACTAAAGAGGCGTTTAAACCAGGATGTGGTTGGTCTCTGGTCAGCAAATCGCTGCCTGCGCCATTTGATGGGCGACAGCTATCTCTCTCTCCGTCGCCCATTCCCCTCTATGGCACTAAAAACACTAACTCTTTCACTTCTCGCCTGGACTTTTCCACTGGCTTTTCCACATTCTAGAAGCATGAAGTGAACTCTTGAAATTTTAGGCAAAAAAAAAAAAAAACACCGCAGAAAATACAGAGTTCAGTCATCTTGCAAAATTTTGTCCTTCTAGCTTGGAAGTTTATAGGCAACTCCTCGCCACAGTCGGAGTCATGGTATGACAACTGTTAAGTCATCTAGGAATAACTAAAAAGGTGCCACTTTAGGATATTATTGACATTATACATTTAATTTCAAAGGAAGTTTTACGTAATATATATCGCAAAAAATATATACCAGACTAAATCATTTGCGCTACTGGTTTTTATGGGTATATAGTTATTGTTACATTTTAGGCCATAACTAGAGAAATACAATTTTAGCATAATATTTCGTGGACACATTCTTGAACCCTCCATAGAATTTTTTTAAGCAAATCAAATTTTTTAAAGATTATTGGGTTTTTTTCGGCCGATCCAAATCTCACAATCGCCACTATTCACATTATCTATAAATGTTTTCTTAACCCCAAACTTACATATTTGACCTATTTTCACATCTACTCCTGAATACTTAAATAGAAAAAAATTCACCGTATCAACATTCGATTCTGACATGTCTGTCTTATCAGTGCTTAGCACTGAACAATGCATTTTCAAATCATAACACCCCAAGCATATCAATTAGCCTATTTCTCAATGATTTACCAAAAATCTAATTTTTTAACCCTACCAAGTCATCTTTTCATTTAAAAAACGTTTCTGCTGCCGGTTAAACTAACACTGCTGTAAATTAAATATATATATATATATATATCATATATATATATATATATATATATATATATATATATATATATATATATATATATATATATATATATATATATATATATATATATATATATATATATATATATATATATATATATATATATATATATATATATATATATATATATATATATATATATATGTGTATATATGTGTGTATGTGTGTGTGTGTGTTATGTTGCACTTTTATTTGTATTGCGTTGCACCACATATGAATGACTCCGTTTCTGTCTGTTGACTTTCACTTGATAGTAACGCAGGGGACTCGGTAAGTTAGGTTGAAATTGTCTATTAATACTTTCTACTTCTCAGGAGGGGGTAAGAATTCGCCGGGCACGGTTTTTCATAAGTTTATTCTTAACACTAAACTATTTCACACAGCCAGCCACACTGGACTTAGAAATTTCTTGATGTTAGAGAGTGGAGTGACACAAATCCTACCCAATTGGTTTTCAAAATAACTCTCGCTAAAAATTGATCAGAATGAACTCTGGACCTATGTTGAATAAAACTCCGCCTCCTTGAGGACGTCTACTTTACTCTTAATGGTTCAATCTTAACTCCCACTTTTAGCAAGGACAAATCAGGTCAATTTTGCTGACCTTTTGATTCCTTCCTCTAACTCCTCCTTCCTTTCCCACATCTTGGAGGTTTGTTATGGTTAGTCTTCAATTTACTTGGTCTCATGGCTCATCATTTTAAACTATCAACATCGTCTCTCTCTCTCTCTCTCTCTCTCATAATCCCGATCAGTGAATCTCATACTTATTCACTGCATAACATCACTCGGTCACCTACCTGCATTGACTACAATGCAAGTAGATAACCAACTCAACAATATACAAAACCATTACAAAAAAATTAATGCTAAGCCAACCAATTAAGGTAAACTTAGCAATAATAATGTAATGCGAATTTGAATAAAGTAGTCATGTAAGCAGGTGTATGGAAATAAATTTATATGAATGCCTATAATATACATTCAAAGAAAAACTTGACTATAGTCAATTATTTCAATGTCAATAATTTCTATCAACAAGCAATAAATGCAAGAAATATTATAATGCATCATAGTGCTAACACAAACAATACAAGTATGAATTATATATCAAATACTCAAACTAAATGCAGAAAAATTATGGCAAAGTAAATATATCAAATGCCTATTACTCTCTGGTTATCAATCATAAATTGTAAAATAAAAAAAAATCAATCATCAAATGTTCAAGTGGCAAGTCAATCATAAAATGTCAATAAAATGCTATCACTCTCTAGGAAGGATTATGTCCATCATGTCTTTGATTACGGTAAGCTTATTCAATATTAATTTCCTGACAATTATAAAAGAAATGAAAGCAAACAGTACCAAAAGAATGACATTTATGAATGACATGACAGGAGAAATCTCGGTCTTATATGTATGAAAGAAAGTATGAACCTCTTCTAGCTTTGTGAATGTCTCCAATTCCAGTTCTGAAAGCTGAAATTCATCAATAACTGCAAACTGATGTACACTTTTACTGAAATTTAAACTGTACGTCGTGAAGACTGTAGGTTTGTAATACAAATTATGTAGAATGACCAATTCACAAGCAGATGAAAACGAGTGTACATTAATGAAAACTACTTCTGTTTTGTTTGACTTACAGTCAATCTTAGCATTCAATCTGTTTGCTGAGAACACAAAAATTTCATCATCAATGATTTGAGCCTTGAAAGTTTCTGTAAACGGTATATATTTACAATGGTTCTTACCATTCTTGTTGTTTACAAGATCATCTAGGCAATGAAGAGCATTCAAGGGTTCATAGAAATTCACAATGTTACAAACATATACACCATCATTAAGCATGACACATTCCCTGAACTTATGTTCGGGAATTTCAGTCACTAGGAAAGAATCATGCTGCAAGGCAAAGTGTCGAACTGTTCCTTCTAGTACAATGGACTTATTATCTACTACCATTGGGAATGGATAGACTGACATCAATGAGTTGACGTCTGGATTGTTGAAAGGGATCACTAGTATGATTTGATTGGCTACCACTTTCACTGTGATCAGGCCATAATAGTCCACTATATTTTCTACTAGTGGCTTCAAGTGATTGTTCACAACACATTTCTGAATAATGGCTTCAATTTCACTAGGGGTTATCAGAAAAGGCGACAGCAGGTTTTTACCTGCCATCATGATTGCATTGAGTAATTCCTTGTATTCCAGAAGGAAATTACTTGTTTCTATGAGCAGTTGCTCCATCATTTCTGTTTGATGGATTCTAGCAATTTCTGATGAAACATTATGGAGGGCACTATTCACAAATTCTTTCAGCACTGTGATCATTTTCTGATTTTGATTGACATTTCCTATTACTTTATTATAGACAGTGCCCTGCTCAGAAGCCCAATTTTCAAGTTGTGCCACTCTTTCCTTTAGCCTTTCAACATTACCATCTGTCGCCACTCCAAAGAGATTGTGTAAAGCGACACCTATAAAGGGTATGAGTGATCGCTTTACTACTTTCCTTGGCATAACACTATCGATGTCCCTCTGCAACTTGGAGAGCATGTCGTACAAATTTCTATCTTGGACACTGTGTAATCCTGCCTGTATCTGATTGCTCAGCTGGACTAACTGCTCTCTCTGATCGATAATGGAGTCCGTCTGGATCTTAACAATGGCTAGGTCCTGTATCATCTTAACCTTGCCATGCTCCTTGATGATGGCTCCCTTTCTTAGTTGTACGAGTGAGTTCACAATTTGACTCACTGCCAACCACCATACAATCCATTTGCTGAAATAATGTTATTAAGCAGTAAAAATCTTATCAACTACATTTGTTTACCATTGCACTTGCCATTACCTTCTTCTCAAATTATACCTTGGGGTCATTGAAGATTCTATTTTATTATCTATCTTATCTTTATTGGACAAATCTTTTAACTGGGTAGACGACCAAGGTTCTGAATGAACTACTTTAATGTGGTTCCAATGTACAATGGATTCTTTCAAGGTAATTTCATGCATTAACTTGAATTTATTCAACTTCAAAACTTCTAAAACTCTATATGGACCTCGAAATTTTGGTGATACTTTAATATTAGGTCCTTCAAGAACATGATTGAGTACATAAACTTGTTGTCCTACCTTTAACGAGGGTATGGTGGATCTGTTATTGTAATACTTACTAGATTTTTATGTAACTCCTTTAATCTAGCCCTGGTGACTTTAACGGTCTCGTACGTACGTCTTGTCTTCCAAGCAATATAGTCCTCGTAGTTGTACGTACGTCTGGGTGGTGCAGCATCATCCAAAAGTGAATTTGGCATTCTCTTTTGGTAGCCATACAATAGGAAATGAGGAGTTTCTCCTATTGATTCATTTACTGTGTTGTTTAGAGTAAATTGTATGTCTTCGAGAGTCAAGTCCCAGTCTTCAGTGCTAGGGGTTACCAATGTTTTCAGAACATCCTTTATCTTGCGATTTGTTCTTTCTACTGCTCCATTTGAGCTTGGCTTATATGCTGTTATTTGACATTTCTGTATTTCATAAAAGTCACACAAATTCGTTAGAATGTCACTAGTAAATTCAGCAGCATTGTCTGAGAAGCAAAACTTGAGGACATGAATGTCTGGTTATAATTCTAGACTTAAAGGCTTCTGCCACCGTTGATGCTTCTCTGTTTCTAGTTGGAACAATTTCTACGTATCTGGTCAAATAGTCAATGAAAACTAAAATCTGTTTATTTCCTCTGATGGTGTTCGGGAATGGACCTAAGAAATCCATTGTGACTACTTGAAAAGGATTTAATTCTGAAGGATACATTTCCAGAGGAGCCTTGACGTTGACATTCCCCTTATGTATATTACATAGGGTACAATTCTGAACAAATCGAGTAGCATCTTCACTACATCGAGGCCAAAAATAGTTTCTAGTGATTGTTCTACATGTTTTCTTAATTCCAGGATGTCCTGATAACTTGTATGAATGGGTTAGTTCTAAAACGTCTTGTATTAGTGTATTAGGAATGTACAAACGTGAACAAGCATTTGGTTCGTCTGAAGTCTTGTACAATAACCCATCTATCAATTGAAACTCTGAATTTTTCTCACCTTGCAAGAGGTTACCAATTACTTCCCTTATTCTAGAATCCTTTTGTTGTTCCTGACGAACTTTGTCTAAATCTAAGTCTGTGATTTGACAACTGAAGGCAAAATTATGAGTGGTAATTTGTTTCTCGTTCTCTTCTTGTGATCTAGATAAGGCGTCAGCTAATGTGTTATATCTACCAGGTATGTATCTAAATTCTGGGGCAAATTCTAATACGCTAACGAACCATCTATTGAACTTCATATTATTGGTAAAAGCCCTTTTCTTGAAAAGATCACAAATGGGTTTATGATCTGTAAGAACATTAATTTTATGTCCTAGCAAAATGTGTCTAAATTTCTGTAATCCCCAGACTAATGCCAAACATTCCCTTTCTGTTGTACTGTAATTTCTTTCAGCTGCATTCAAAACTCTACTGGCATAGTATACAGTCCTCATCCTTGTTTTATCCTTTTGCATCAAGACGGCACCTAGTCCTGTACTTGAAGCATCACAGGCTAAGTAGAATTCCTTCTCGAAGTCTGGATAAACTAGGATAGGATCTGTTATCAACATATCCTTTAGTGTTTTGAACGCTGCTTCCTGTTCATCTTTCCACTCATAGCTAGCATCTTTCCTAGTTAACTCAGTTAATGGTTTTGCTATGGTAGCAAATCCCTTTATGAAAGGTCGATAATATCCTACCATACCTAGGAATCTTCTTAGTGCCTTCAAATTTCTTGGGGCTGGATAGTCCACAATAGCCTTAATCTTTCCTTCTTGCATTTTCAAACCATGTTCACTGATAACATGTCCTAGATATTCTAGAGATTTCTTCAGAAACTGACATTTCTTAATTTTTACCTTTAAACCGGCCTTTCTGAGCCTATCTAATACTAATTCTATTGTCTTGAAATGACTCTCTACATCCTTACTAGCAATTATTACATCATCAAGATAAACCGATACGTCTTCAACATCTCCCAAGATTTGCAGCATTAAACGTACAAACGTTAAAGGAGCTGAAGTAAGACCAAACGGCATTACCTCAAATTGCAAATGTTCTTTGTGAGTACTGAATGCCGTGAGATGCTTGGATTCTTCATCGAGAGGAACTTGCCAATATCCACTCAGTAAATCGAGGCTAGAAAAAACCTTGGCACCTCCTAATTGAGCTAACATGTCATTAATGACTGGCATTGGCATTCGATCAGGGACGGTGTGGGAATTCAATTTACGGTAATCAATTACCATCCTCCATGTACCGTCTTTCTTTGGAACTAGCAGTAAAGGTGAATTATAAGGTGACTTAGAAGGAATTACGACTCCATCTTCCTTCATCTCTTCAACCATCTCGTCTACAATGGGTCTTTGACTTATTGGAAGTTTGTAGTTAGGTATATAAAAAGGTCTAGCACCATCTTCTATGACTATTTTGTGCTGCAGGACATCTGTCCTTCCTAACTTATCTCCTGTTACTGCTACAACACTCCTATATTTCTCTAATATCTGTATTAACCTGTCCCTACAATGAGGAAAATCTGTATTATTTACTTCCCTTCTAATTTAACTCTTGTGTCAGCTACAGAGACAAATGCTTTTTCACTTATGGTTAGTAAAGGGTTAGTAATCACAATTCCCTTACAGAATTCTATGCCGGCATGCAATTCTAGTCTCTTGTCAGAATAATTATACACATAAGTCGTACAATTTCCACCATTAAGTCTTACTAGGAATTGTCCATTTTCACAAAGTCTGGTAAGTCTTCATTAACTAATAACACATCTGTATCACCTAGGTTTTTATCTGTTACAATTCTAAGACAAACCTTTGTCAGACCTTGTGGATGCAGTATAACGCTATTGTTTAATTTGAGTTTTACAAGATTATCATCGGCAGTACTAACTAAGCAGATCTCTTCTGCATTCTGTGCATCAGCAGTGTAACAGACATCAGTATCATCTGAACTTTCATCTTGTGGTATCACAGAACCTATCTCTGTCATTTTTAGGTTGCCTAGCAGCAACACCTCATTGAGATACTTCTCTTCCGTATCTTCTCTTATTATTAAGTGACTACAATCTATTAGCGTGTCAGGATCGTCAGGTTGGGAAAAAGAACTAAGTTCTTCGGAGGTATCTACTTGTCGTGCACTTGAGTTATCAGGTTCATACCTGCTATCTGAGAATTCCTCCTGAGTGGCTTCTAGGCTTTTAAAAGTAGTTTGTCTATCTTCTCCTATTTCTTCTATCATTGAATTTCTACACACTGTCCTACCCGGGTTAGCATTAAATTCTATTTCTATCTGTTGGATGTCTACTTCTTCAGATGAGGCTGTCTCAGGTAAAGTGATCAAGTTTATCTGAAACTGTTCCTCTTCTTCAAGAGAGCAAACATTTCCTCTATCAATTTCCTTGATAGTTATTCTTCCATTGCTACAATCTAATGTAATTCCACATCTTTTCATAGCCTGGAAGGAAAATAGAGCTTGAGCTGGAAAATATTTCTCTTCCAACACCACAAACTCTTCCCTGTATTTCTTATTTAGAATTTCTATCTCTAAATTGACATTGCCTATAGCCCTTATTTGCTTTCCAGCGATCCCCTTTATGGTCCTATAGGATTCTCTCATTTGGGAAAGCTCACAACCTATATGTTTTGTTAAAGTGCCTTTATCTATGATACTTACAGTACTGCCTGTATCCAACAATATGGAACTCAGTACACCTTCTAAGTGTACTTGTATGATAGGCAACTCTTCCTGACACGTATTAAAATTCTTTACAGAAAACACTATTTCATTACTTCGAGTAATGTCTGTTGGGGACACATCCTTATTCACTGTCACTATTTCTTTCTGTAAGGATGGACCTTTCTGCTGCACTCTCTGTGATTGTCACTGAGAATCCCCTTGATTTGGGTTACTGGGGAGGTATTCTGATTATTAGGCTGAGTATTTGGTTATTTTGAGACCCTGAGAATTTCCCTGTTTGTTGTACCAACAGTTCTGGATTAAATGTCCTGTCTTATTGCAATTCGAACACCATTTGTTTCTTCTACAATTCTGTGTTGTATGGTTGTTATAACCACAATTTCCACAACTTTGTCTCTGCCTATTGAACTGTGGCCTATTATTCCCTGAATTTTGGCCTTGACTAGCTCCCCTCTGTCCAGGAGTCCTGTTATTTCCACTGTTATTTCCATTAGTTCCAGTGGTATTCCCATTGTTACCTCTATTTGGCGGCCTACCTTGATTGTTTCTATTTGATTGATTAAATCTCCTATTGTTGTTCCCACCATTTCTATCAAACGAATTTCTATTTCCTGATACCTAGACCTAGCTTGCCCTGATTGGTTTCTATTGGACTGATTGCTATTATTTCTTGGGTTTCCACTAGCTACGGTTCCCGTAAAATCTGCACTACTACTTGATGAATTCTGTTTTACTTTCCTTTCTATGTACATCAAAGTTTGTACAATTCCATCATTTGGCTTCCTATCACAGTACTTCTTTAAGGCTACTCTTTCTTCCTTACCCAAAGCATCGTAGATTGGTCCTAATGACATATATCTAAGTACCTTGGATATACTAGCTAAATCTGTTTCATCATCATCAAATTCATCCTTCCTTCCAACAACAATTCCTACAGCTTTCATATCTGTCGTCACTCTATCTATAGCTTCTTCTACTCTAGTGGCTAAAACTAAGTGATTACCCTCATATTTTTGATGATGGAAAGTTCCTATGTTATACCATGGATCTTTCTGTGCTTCTGGTTGCCAAAATTGTAAGCACTGTTTCTTGAATTCGTTAAACAGAGTAATATTCCTAAAAAGTACTGAATGAAGAACTGTATGTGCATCACCATGTTCCATACTAACATACAAGAGTGCTTCATCTATTTTCTTTCTCTCATCTGTGATACCAGCAGCTGAAATTCTGCTTTCTGTGTCTGCTATCCATCGATTTACACCATATTCTTCTAATCTACTTTTATCTACATTACTTGGGTCTACCGTTCCACAAAATCTAGTGGCTTGGTTATTACGGCGGCTTGCGCCATGTTGTAATTTCTAGGTACAATGGAAGTTATTGGGTTAGTGGTTACAACTGAAGGGTTAGGCGCACTCGGTAAACTAAGTGGGGACCTTGACTACGAGAACGTCTGGGTCTAGTATTACTAGGATCAATTGGTCTAGAAAGTCGTTCAGGTACAGGTCTTAGGTTATATGGAGTCTGGTCTTCGCTTCTTGTCTGTTGCAGTCGGGCAATAACTTCATCAAAAGTGTTATTCATATTAATTCATAAAATATTCAATGATTCCAAGAATGAAAAATGAAAAAAAAAATAAATTTGAGAATCAGGTACTTACTTCAATTGCATGTTTGCTGAGTTGACTGTATCCTCTATACAAAAAAATTCAAATTTTTCCTAACTCATTCCTTCATAGGACTCTCTCACAATCTGAAAAAGTCTGATATTAGTATTTATGTATACAATTGTTTGGGTTCCACTGCAAAATGCTGCGTCAAGTGTATAAAAAAAAAATTATTATGATAGAATAATTTAAACAGAATTGTCTCTATCACCAAGTGAACG
>NC_089741.1:13376731-13379231 GCF_040412425.1 Macrobrachium rosenbergii | reverse complement strand
GGTTTTATCAAACACAGACAAACGTCTCAATAACCTAAATACAAAACAGAATACAAAGTATTACAATACATCACAATTGCGTTAAATTCATCACAAACACTTTGTAAAAATGTAGAACAAAATAAATTGGCACACTGCAGTACGCCTAAAATTAAAGGTTCCAGTCTGAAAATAGCTTTTGGGACCACGTCACGGAGCCATAGGTAGTAAAACAGAAAAGTCGATTTGAAGAAGCATCAGTCTGCGATTGGAAAGGAAGGGTGGTCAAAATATCGAGAATGAACAAGCTTCTTTTCAAAATGAATGATTAACGTTTCATATCATGTATTGGCGAGTAAATACAAGATCTAATAACACCTTCAGCTCCCTATACGGACTAAAGCCTTGCATTCACTGAGAGTTATTTCAAAACGATGAAAATCCATATGGGGATGGCGAGGGACGCCACTTCAGATGCTAAATGCGAGACAAGGCATCTGCAAAATAATGTTTTCATTCCAGGAATATGCTTTACTTTCACATTGAATTCCTGGATAATGAAAGACCAGACAGTTTCTTGTTAATATTTTTTTTCCTAAGCATGCAATGAAGGACAGTTGGCAAGTGATCTGATAAGACTAGTCAAGGTAGTTCTTGTCCGCGCGATACACCTGAAATGGCAATTCACAACGAAAACTCAAATCAATAATTTCTTATGAAACAGTAGACCAGCGCTCTGAGTGGCAGAGAAGAGATGGAAAAGTATGAAACAATGAGCAATGGGGATCCATCAGACGGCTCTTCATCACTGGACTGCAGAAGCACAGCACCCCACCAAAAATCAAGTACAACCTAAGGATGCAAGAATGTCAGAGTTGGAAAACTCCTGTCCATGAAGTTTTCAGGTCTAAGTGCATATCCGTCTCATCGTTCTTTGGTACTCCACCACAATCATTGCATCACTTCCACAGGGATGCACACTGTCATTAACTAACACTGGGGAAATCTTATGGTTGTTTAATTAGGTCTCCGACATCCTTGCTTTCGGACTTCTTCCTGTCGTAGAGACAACATAATTGTTTTGTTAATAACTTTTGTTACCTTATGCCTGGTCCTGAGAACTTATGTTTTATTGGAGATCCTGCTTTCTGTTGAAAGTATACTAAAACATTGTCATTCAAGTGGAACTTTTGCACTTTAGCTTTTTGTTATAATTTACTTGCTTTTTTATCTCGAGACTTTAAGATTATCATAGGCAAATTTATGAATTTTGTCAAATTTGTCTTTCATGTTTTACAAGTACTTTTAACTATAACAGGACTAAACTCAATGTCAAATGGAATTTTTTTAACAACTCTTAGCACATCTCTGTGCCTTTCTCTAAAAAGACATTTCAAAGGGAGAAACTCCAATTGACTCTTATCGGACACTGCACACAATCAAGAGATCCAGATTTTCATCCCAATCCTTGGCAGACTGTCGACAAACTTTTCCAAGAAGACTTTTCAATAGTTTGGTGTGCCCTTTCCAACACACCCTGAGACTGTGGATGATAAGCTGAAGAAAATGACTGTTTAATATTTAATGATGTTCTCTTTCAAGACAGATTGAAAAACCCATCGAAATTTGAAAAGGTTTGAAATCAAAGAACTTTTTTCTTTGATGGCAAAACGTGCCGCAAATCACTTTGCAACAATGAACAAAGATGGAATATTGAGCCACTAATAGACTTTCCTTCTGGCTCAACATTTTCAATCAGTAGTTGGAGATCTCTTTTTAATGAAAAATTTTCAAACGATGCCCCCTTGCATATTTCTTTAACTGAATAATTTAATATATGCAGTAATCCTATTCAACCTTTTTTTATATTTACTTAAAATCAACTACCCTGAAAAATAATGCAACAGTAAAAATATACAAACGAACTCCAAAAAAATGCCGTAAGGGAAGGAGATTCGATATTTTCCAAAGGCTTTGTATTGTAATAAAATTGGAATGTTACAACCCTGTCTAAGAACATCACAGTTTATGATGCCAGTCTTGTACTGTTTTCAATGCAGGCGACCACATTTAGATAATAACCTGCCCCATAAGGTTCAGAAGTCTCACCATGTTGATTTATACTGATTAACTCAATACAAAGTAACTGAGAGCATTTTGACAATTTGGTACGGAATGGCAGGAAAGTCTAGGGACAATGACGTGTGTGGTTTTGCCATCTAGGTGAACAGAAAAGGCTAAGAGGGATAAACCTCTAAATTATAGTAGGACCTTCGTAACAGCTTCTCCTCAGGGTAACGGAAAACAGATGGTCAAATCTGAATTAATGCCAGGTAGATGACAAACACTGCATTACAAAAGCATGAAATTCACGTCACGCCGTTAAACCCTTCACCCTTGCCAGGTTATTGTTTAAGCCTTGTGCAGGAAAGTGAAACTCCTTTCAGCTAAACTAGGCTGCTATCAGACAACCTAGATAGGGTCACTAAATAGTGAAAAGGCAAAGTAAGGAAGTTTGCGG
>NC_089741.1:13364231-13366731 GCF_040412425.1 Macrobrachium rosenbergii | reverse complement strand
TGAGAGAGAGAGACTAAGGGCAGATGGAGAGGCACACGGACAATCAACAGTTTTATTGTGGATACGGCGTTCGTAATAATCCATTGCATTTTCAAGGCTATGACAAAATTTGTTTATAAAAAGGGACGTCATATATATAAAATTATAAAGATAAAAAAAATATATATACATACATTTCTTAAACTATCTTAAAACAAACCTACCCAGTACATGGCAAAAAGTGACTAAACAGAAAAGGTAAAACTAATCGAAAGCAAACAGAACAGCAGAGAAATTACAAAAAAAAACAAAGGTGTGAAGGACGTCAGGGTATTTAACGAAGGAACGAGCGCTTTAATGAAAATTGACTCTCAAGTCGTAAGCTCGTCCTCGTGTTGGGCTGAGGCTATTATTTCAAAGTTTTTCATATCAATCTGCGTTTTGCAGATTGCAGAGTGATTTCTCATATTTGATAATTCAGGCCTGGACAATCTGCATCCCGTCCTTGCAGCCTTAAAAATGCAATGGATTATTGGAAACGCCGTCAAAAACAAAAAATTGAATATATATATATATATATATATATATATAATATCCTTATATATATATATATATATATATATATATATATATATATATATATATATATATATATATATATATATATATATATATATATATATATATATATATATATGATCAGAAGAAACGTCCTTTAAAGTCCGTAATATACTTTGAAATATGTTATCGAAGGGGAATTTTTAATTTATAGTTTGTCGTCCGTTCGAGCCCACGGGACGACGAACTTATTATCAACTAAAAATTCCCCTTCCGAACATATATCGTTATTTCAGGTAGAGCGAATTGGATATTAAAGGACGTGTAGCTTACTGATTATAATGGGTCTGGTGATGAGATAAAAGTCATTATATATATATATATATATATATATATATATATATATATATATATATATATATATATATATATATATATATATATATATATATATATATATATATATATAAAAATGAATGAAAAATAATGGGTAGATTTCTATATAAGCACAGATGAAGCATTAGGGATACTCAAATTCATTGTGAAAAAAAAATATGGGAGATAAAGGTCAGCATCACAATATTTAAAAAAAAAAATCAGATTTTATTAGTCACAAACAAAGGATAACCCAACATATGAAGATTTCTGATATAGCCTTAACTTCCTTTGATTCAAACTGTCAGGAGTGAAGCGAAATTTAGTGAATTAACTGAGTGCCGAAGAAATCATAAGAATTAATGTTGGTGCGAAACATATTTACAAAAATAAACTAAGATGGTTATTTACTTTTTCCGCAAAACGGAACAGCTTGTAGCGTATGTGCTTAAGAGAAGATAGCGGGTGATAGAAAACCTCCAATTTTGAAACCTTAGCAAAATTTGAAAGTTGGTGAAAACTTTGGTCCGTTTCGGAGGTAAAACCCAAATTTTATCTCTCCTGCCAAACCTGGGACTCCGAAACCTGCGTCTTTTTTTCGATTATCGTAATGCTGAGTGTGTTTATCTGACAAAGGGTTGGCGGGGTTTTTAGAGCTAATTCTCTTAATGGAGGCTGGTGAAGAATATTTCTGACCTAAATCGCTTCCCTGTGGCAAGAAAGATTCAGTTCCAGGGCGCGCTTCCGTTGGATTGAAATTCGTTCGAATGTTTTTTCTCTCGGGAGTTTTGGGATGATTGCTTTCCAAAGTCGCCGAGGAATAATTGCTGGTGTTGTTGTCCTTTCCCTCTAAGGATAGTTTTAACTTAAATTTCTGAGTGTTTTTCCTTGCGAACATTTTCCCTTTACTAATCGTCGGATTTATGATAGAAACCTTACTTTAACAGGTGTGCATTTTGAAGTTCTCTCGTTCAACTTCTTTTGCTTAAGTCCGACGATTTGCATCAAAGGAAGTTAAGGCTACTATATATCATAAATCTTCTTATGTTGGGTTATCCTTTGCTTGTGACCAATATAATCTGATCTTTTTTTTTTAAATATTGTGATGCTGACTTTGATCTCCCATATTTTTATTTTATATATTTTTTTTTTACCAGGAAAGTGAATATCGCTAATGCTTCGTCTGTGCTTATATAGAAATCTGGTCATCCTTTTTTCATAACCGACCTTCAGTTGTCCCGTTTGTCCAAGAAAATCGACAGAAGGAAGCAGATGTTGATAATTACGACTATGGAAATCCTCGTGTGCTGGACTAGTTCTTAATTCAGAAATGTCTTCTTTCTTGTTTACAAAAATAACGTTTTCGTAACTACCAGGGCCAAAATTTTTGCCGTACTTGGGTGTATGGCCATCCAAAGATACCATCGTATCCGCTCTCGACTTGTGAATGCTATGAAAAATGACGGTTGTTTTTTCTTCATTTGGATTTAAACTTATTTTGTGAATGCTATGAAAAATGACGGTTGTTTTTTCTTCATTTGGATTTAAACTTATTCCCAAGTTACGTTCACTTAATAAGGATTGGTGC
>NC_089741.1:13347734-13356231 GCF_040412425.1 Macrobrachium rosenbergii | reverse complement strand
GTGTAATATTAAATCACTGTCTTTCCGAAGGTAACATCTCAGGCATACTGTGCAGCAAACCGATTTCATCTATATGTACCATCAGCTAAATTCTCTGGGTACTATTTTCGTCACCGCTACGTAACGATTGAGGAGAGGGTCTCTCCCCTTCAGGCGAACATGTACAAGCCATCAAGCTGCTCTCATTTTCACTATGTAGATGTCAGTATTACCCCATTTAACTTTTTATGATAGCCTTTCTCTCTCTAATCCAACGTCTTACGATCCCCTTCCTGTTTCGATTTTCCATGGCTCTAAAAATCTGTTACCTTTTCAGAGGAAGACTGATCTGTCACTTCCCTCGGGATTAAAGATCGGTCTTTCCTTTTCCCATTCTTTTAGTTTTCTGTAAAATTTTTTTTTGTCCGCCCTCATTTCTTAAAAAGAACTGAGGCTAGAGGGCTAGAGGGCTGCAAATTTCTACGTTTTTCACCACCCTCCAATCATCAAACATAGCAAATCTCAACCCCCTAGTCTCAGCAGTTTTTATTTTATTTAAGGTTAAAGTTCGCCATAACGTGCTTCTGGCAACAATATAGGATAGACCACCACTGGGCCGTGGTTAAAGTTCCATGGGGCGCGGGTCATACAGTATTTTACCGAGAACACCGAATCTATTTTCGGTGGCCTTGATTATACGCTGTAGCGGCTGTACAGAAAACTCGATTGCAATTTTTACTTGTTTCTTGTTTCATCGAGCCATTTTTGGGACAGGAATTACGTTGCCATTTCCATCAAACCTCAGAGTGAAAAACAGTCGATGGACATTTTCGTCTGTAGCTTATCCATGAAGCCTCTCTTTTATATTAAGGAAAATACACACAGAATCACGAGTGAAATAAACAACTGAAGATAACTGATACATAAATTTTTTAAAGAGAATGTGAGACAAAATCACTTGAGCAAAATAAATCAGTCGGTAGAATATTTCTTTTGTCTTACTGAGATGAATATTTTTGTATAGTATTAACCTTCCTTATGTCTGACTCCAAGGAAACAAATGGCCCAGATACCTAAAATGATTTATTTATAATTCACTTTCAGCATGATTTAATTATCTTTGCTACCTAAATGTATAATTCTTTACTTGAGTGATTCAACCTGATTGAGAGATCTAGCACTGTTTATTATTTAAACCTTTCGTTCATTAGCCGTATCTTTTAATGGTCTTATCGCTGATTGTTACACATAGAAAATAGCAAAGAGACATGGGCATTGAAGCCGGAAATATATTTTTGTTATGAGTAATTCTAACCTCCCCAAAAATAAAATCCAATCCTCATATTTGTTAAATACATCTCTGTTTTGCATCCAAAATGTTATACATAGAAAGTAAGAAAAACTGGTAAGAACTGATAACGTTATATGCACTGATTATACCCAGCATACCCACATACCCTCACGTCACAAATATGACGTCATTCGACCAGCAAGTGATATTCTGCCAAGAGCATTAATCATTTACTGTGAAACGTCCGGAGTTACCCATCTACTAAAGAGTTCATTGCGAAATAGGTTTCGAGATCGGATAAATTGAGTTTCCATTTTCCAATATGCAGCTGACTTAACAATTTTCAGCATATTCCGGTTACTGTCTAACAGACTCAACCACAAGATTTGCCAGAGCTTTGTGATGTATCTCTTTCTATAATGTGAGGTATCGTGAAATGGTAATGTTGCTCGATGCGCTAAAGGATGTTCAATCCTGATGATTTTATGCTCATTCTAAATTTCTGTGGCACAGCTATTTGTTATCAGTGACTTCATGGAATATTGGGTTTAATATAAAGGTCTGCAACTCATCTGCGCATGAAGTTGATTAATGTATTATCACTCAAAGATTAATAATAAAACAGTGTTAGGTTACTAAAATAAATACGACTTTTAAACTGCACTGTGACTAAATTCATATATGAATTAATACATTTTAAAAATCACTGATAACTGAACCTGTAGGAATGATCAAAAAACACATTTTATCGAATGCCTTTAGCAACGTTACCAGGCCAAACTTTACAAGTTGCTTTTATAGTTAATTTCATGGGACTCTTGGCCAGTCCAAACAAACACATAATGGATGTAGTCTAACCTAAAAACCCCTTCTCTTAAAATCGCCAGTTTTTCAACAATTCCAGGGACTTCACACTTGACCAATTACCGCCACAAACGGAACGTCATTTATTACGTTTAATGGTGTGTTGTTATTATTCTGAGTTAGACTCGATCCGATTAAAAACGACAGTACAGTATCAAGTACCCAATTAGTACGTGATTATACTGATGGTGAGGAATTAATTAGGCAAATCATAATCCATATAACTTCAAGAATGTTAGAGATGATATAATCGAAATAAAAAAGGAGAGGCAAGGTAATTTACATAATAAATCTGAGATGTTCATAAATTTTTTCTGCATTTTTAAGTGTTTCATTTATTATCACCTGAACACTATTAGAAATATCCGCCAAATGGAACCGCCGCTTTATAAGAAAATTTACAGCAAAAACAAGTGGTTTGGTGTACTATTATCTAGTTTCCCTCGTTCATCATAATACACGGCTTGATGAACATAATGAAGCAAAATCTCCCAGAAAACACAAGAAACAAAATTAAAAGAATCCAAAAA
This sequence comes from Macrobrachium rosenbergii, assembly GCF_040412425.1. Taxonomy (NCBI): domain Eukaryota; kingdom Metazoa; phylum Arthropoda; class Malacostraca; order Decapoda; family Palaemonidae; genus Macrobrachium; species Macrobrachium rosenbergii. The sequence continues at coordinate 13,353,567 of NC_089741.1, read as the reverse complement.
CACATATAAGAAAATAAATGTGTGACATAGCCTAGTTGGGGAAAAGAGATCGCGCAAAAACAATCGATTCTAAATCATTATAAAAAAAATCACAAAATTACACTAAGGAAAAGGTAAGAAACAAAGCACAGAACCACACGAAATCAAAAAGCAAGAGAGAAAGATATATTTCCAAAGAAGTCGCACCCGGACACAATATTTTTTTGAAGTCTATCACCACCTCGCCACCAAACTTTGTACGAAGTACCGATGTCCTTCCTTGTCGTTGCGAGTTGAAATCACGCACGCTTCTTGACGTGATGTGACTCGAGCACGGAACGTGTGGAAAATGCACTTTTGCCTTCATAGTTTAGCCAACACTGATCTCTATTTAGTGGAAATTCTGCCAGTTGCCTGCTACTTCGACACTGAATTTACTTTTGTATATTAAAACTTATAAATGATTAAGAGTTTCTTTCCACTTTAAAAAAAGTTCACAACGCCCTGCTCACTGCATCAAAATTGAAATAGATTCTCCGAGTATTTCCAGGGAAGGATAAAAGCTAATGTGAAGCTTTTGAATGCCCTTTCTCTGTTGGAAAGGAATGCCAAAGGTGTTGCAAGGATACAGTCTCACTCTTGAAAGTAAATCACTTGTACATGAAAGGCCATTAATGAATTTTTTTTCACTGTCTATGCACACACACACACACACACACACACACACACACACACACATATATATATATATATATATATATATATATATATATATATATATATATATATATATATATATATATATATATATTATATTTATAATTTATATAATTATGAAAGTATAGGTTGACTGAGAAGCCTTTCGAACAAGAACACTGAAAGCAAACCTGACTGAAATAGCTAACTGAGATAGGCTTAGACCAAGTAACTAAGGGAATTATAATCCAATTATAATGTTAAGTACCTCGAAATACATAGCAATCAATGATCAGTAAAAGAAAGAAAATAATTATATAAATGCACTTTCTACATTAATTTATTCCGTTAAGAAAATTGCAAAACTATCACTTTCGTTCTAAAGCTAAGTTACCAACTGTAAGCAGAGATACCCATTTCATAGAATTATTTGGGAGTGGTTTGCATATTTTCTGTTTCAGTTGATAACTTTATCACAACTACAATAATATGAGAATGTAGAAATGGTGTATTAAATGCAAATAACATCAAGATATTGATAACACTACTAATTATTACATTCGAGATTTGGAGAGATAATTTGATGATTATTACCTTCCAACTAAAATTAAGTTGTTGGTTACATTCGCTTCTCTGTGATTCTGTTAACGAAAGCTATTTACAATTCATCTATACCGACATGCGAGAGAGCTTACTACCAAATTATGCTTCACTGCAATAGAGGCACCCACAAACCGGGAAACTGAGGAAAAAAGGTTTTCTGTCGCGTTCGGTAATACTTTTATGCACATGAAACGAACACCTTATGCACTTGAACTGGCAATTATGACTGAACCTGTTTAACTCACAACCATAAATATATATATTCTATTTAACTGGCAATTGAACATACATATGTATTATATTCTATATATATATATATATTATATATATATACACATACACATACATATATATATATATATATATATATATATATATATATATATATATATATATATATATATATATATATATATATATATATATATATATATATATATATATATATATATATATATATATATATATATATATATATATATATATATATATATATATATATATATATATATATATAAGTATATATATATATACTATATATATATATATATATATGGACTGGACCTCAAAAGTTTCAATTGCTATTCGTTACTACTCTAGAAAAATTCCCATTGTATTACGGTAATTGACTTATATTTGTATCTATTTAATTACCGATTTGTTAATTTTTTTTTTTCCAGTAACTGACATTGTCTTCCTACATTTTCCTATTACCTTCTGTTACTTCTTTGAAATGAACACAGTATTCTCTGGAAGCTTGAATTTCAAGTTAATGGCCCGTGTGAGGTTTGTTCCATATGACTAAGGTTCATCTTCTGAATAATATACACACACACACACACACACACAAACATATATATATATATATATATATATATATATATATATATATATATATATATATATATATATATATATATATATATATATATATATATATATATATATATATATATATATATATATATATATATATATATATATATATATATATATATATATATATATATATATATATATATATATATATATATATATATATATATATATATATATATATATATATATATATATATATATATATATATATATATATATATATACATACATGTTTATACACATATACAATGCCAGTTGGAAAAAAATTTTAAATGTCGTCCCTCGTGCAAAGAAAAATGATTGAGAAATGTGTAACGCTCTGTACCTCTTAATATGAAGGACAAATTTTATTCTCATATTTTAAAAGAATCCCAGCTGCAGTGCGCGTTATTCCAAAACAAATGGTCGAAACTTTGGGCGTAATTTGTATAAAGGAGCTACAGGAGAGCAAATAATGTAAGAGGCGATCGAGATCCCAGTCCTAACGCCTTCGACGTCTCTGCAGAATTTAGGAAAATTCTGTCATTATTCTAGAAGTTGTTTCCCTAAGGAGAATATTACACCTCTTTATACATATATATATATATATATATATATATATATATATATATATATATATATATATATATATATATATATATATATATATATATATATGTATGTGTGTGTGTGTGTGTGTGTGTGTGTGTGTGTGTGTGTGTGTGTGTGTGTGTGTGTGTGTGTGTGTGTTTGTCAGAAGGAAATAATGAAAAGCAGCAGTACCTAGCACTTTCGTATATTTTTGATACTCCTCATCAGGGTACAATATAAGGATAAAAAACAGCTTCTAAATTTCAAAGGTAAACAAAAAAAATAAACAAGAGAAATGTAAAGTACAGCACAACCAAACAGCCTAATCAAGAAGCAAATGGTCCACAGCCTAGAATAACACTAAAGGATAAATATTATAAACGGAAATGAAACTACTAAGCAGTCTATTACATGGTGTCACGATGCGTACCAAGTACCTGGTTATTACACAACTAATTTCAAAATTTAAAAATTTACCCCACTTCAGCCAGATACCTGAACTCTCATAACAATAGGAAATTACGACTGGGTACTCTAAAGGTAATAGTGATCCCTTAAAAACTTACTAATAACTTGAAGGTAGAACTATATAGTAGCTACGCGGCGGTGACTGCCTTCTAACTTAACTTTTTCTACAGATTTTTGGTTGCTAATTATGATTTTTTGGCACTCTAGTGTAATTAACCTGTAATTAACCCCTGAAGTCCATCCAACATGGGGTTTCCATGCGCGATCTTCACAAGACAGAACACGGGTACGTTTGTTTCGAACGGTTCATATCCCGTCCGGCAAGTGCAAATAACTTGTTAACGTATGGGTAACCAACCCCCAACCCCCGCCCAGGGCCAGTACTAAACACGGCGAAGGGACATTCCATTTGGCCAACAACAACATGCACCGCCAGTATCAGAACCCCTAAAGGTGTATAAAAAACCAGCTGAAAAGGCAAAAACAGGTGTGGAGCTAATATATAGAATTACCAACTTGAAAAAATCAAACTCAGTTTATCAGAATATGTGTGAGGTATCAACAATTAAACTAGAACGATTCTAGAGCAAAACGGCATCACTCCATCAAATAACTTTAACTGTTTCCCTGGTCTTAATTCACTTTAGAAAAACTAAAGAACAAAACATGTTCATCACTTTGCCATATGCAGACACAATTAATCCTATTCACTGGTGGTCAGTAAATGAAACGCTGTTTTTCTAAAAATATTAAACACAAAAATTTACTTTCAAGTTCAAAATTTATAATTAGAATTCACAATCTGAAAAATTTAATATTACTAGAAAACAACACAAAACTTAATTAATTCTTGAACTAAGTTATGAAACAGAACTAATTCACAAAAACTTTATCAGGAATTTAAATTAATCAGGCGAAATTTAAACTAACAAGAATCACTTAAGATTTGAAAAGAAAATCTTAATAAATGAATAAATAAATCAAATATGCAATGTTAAATTACCTAGAAATATTTAAAATGCTACGTAAATAAATATTACATCACAAACATAAAAATATGTAAAAATATGAAGAGATTGCAAACAGAAAAAACACAAAAACACACAAGATTTATCAATAATAACTTACCTAAGGCAAAATTTCCCTAACTTATTATACCTTGGTATTAATAAGTAAAATTCACGTTAACTTACAGAAGTTTGTGAAAATTTTCTAAAATCACTTGTTGCAGCTGCTTTTCCACAAAATACACTTTTAATAAAGTGCCATTACACTTTTCCTGCCCTCAGATCTCAAAAAAGCTAAGACTAACACCAGTGACCACAATATTCTACGTTAATTGATAACTTCTCTCTTTTGAAGAAAGAGAGAGAGAGGGAAAGAGTGAGTGAACCGGACAGGTCGGTCTCAAGAATAAGAATGAAACAGATTTCAGAACTCCAGTAGCACATGAAACAATTACATGACGTCATTAAGGCATTTTGGTTACGAGATACCAAAAATGAAATTTCTTGAAGGAAGGAGACGTCACTCCCAGCAAACTTTTAGAACGCAATCGGGACATGTTACTCTTTCTCTCAAAGCGGCATACGTGATCAGAGCCATGTATGTAACTTTGTGAAATCACTCGTATTCTTTTTGTATGGGACAAGGCTTTTACAGACATCTTTACCTGGTCGAAACATACAGTAATCGACTAATTATGATTGACGTGTTTTATAAACAAGACGAAAAACTGAGTTGATTTCCTGAACGAATCGGCAATTGTTATTCCAAACTGTCCTCACGTTAACCCAAAGCAAAGTGCTTTCTCTTAACTGATGACAATTGAAATTAAACAAGTTCTCACTAGAACACACGTGTTCCTTATACTACGCTTTTATCAAGAAAGATACTATTCATTCTAAATTACGTTATTAAGTCATCTAAAGCATTAATTCTTTTGAGATCTGTTATGATATTTCAATAACAGATTATTATTATTGCACTTAATACATGATAAGTAAATGAGTAAATATATCAAAATATCGCATGATATACATATTACAAGGCAACATCATGAAAATAGTTTCTAAAGTTTTCAATAATACATTTTTGTAAGGCAATTATCTAGTTTATATTGTCCTTTGCTAATATTAAACACACTACTTGACTTATGTTTTATTATGCTAGATGTTTTTAAGAGCATTAAGATTTTGTTGTCCTGAATTTTTAGAAGACCAGATTATAATGATTTATGATATTGCTTTCAAACTGGAGTACCCGACATTTTTAGTTGTTGTTGCTTTAAGAAAGGGTAAGAAAACATTTTATGCATATGACGTTGTACAAACTTTTGATCGTTGTAATTTGCTTGTTTTACCTTTTGACTACAGGTTTCTTTCTTTGCCAAAAATGTTTAACATTTTTATATTAATGTTGTTTTCAGTAACACTCAGTCTGTGAGAATAATATTGATAAAGAACTCTCCTCATTTACAAACAGATTGCATACGAAACTGTTGGCATCAAGATTAAATCAACATAAATATTGTGTACGTTTAGAAAATACATCGAGTGATCTCTTTCTATATATGAACAATTTTGATCATGCAATTAATTGGAAAAATTAAAAGGAAATTTTATTTTGTAGAGATATT